>NC_138236.1:16251610-16436610 GCF_964197995.2 Scardinius erythrophthalmus
TTTATCATGAATGGATGCACTTTATGGACTTCAAAACAGAAATGGCCATTCACTGCCATTATAAAGCTTTAAAGAGCAAGGACATTTTTAATATAACTGATTGTATTCATCTGAAAGAAGAATGTCATATACACTTGAAAAAGTAGAACAGGGCTCTGAAAATGTGCATCTTTGTTAAAGCAGATCCCAACTCATTCAAACCAATCACCTTTTGACTGGCTAAAAGGCCATTTTTTTTTATTCTTCTCTGCAAAGAGAGGTTTAATTTTGGGGTGTTTTCTAAGAATACTAAAAGCACTTAGAATGACAAGGCCAACCACTTGACAGCTTAAAATCATGCCGAGAAATCGTCTACATAGATGTGATAAAGGTAGGAACAAGTTCAAAGAATCTAATTTTTAATCTTATATTATTAATCACCAAACAGCCAGGGGTATTGCAGAGTCAGACCGACGCATAAATTCCCCATTCAAAGCACATTTATCTTTCAATTACTGCAGGAGTGAGTATGAATTTGCAACACTACATAATAACACTGCAGGTCAGACTCAAGCTCACTCTCACTCCTTCAATTTAAAATGGGAATGAGCATGGCAACTTCCATTCCACTGTTTATTATTAGGCTAATATAAAGTTGTTCTTAGTCTTCCAGGACCGAATGTGTAGCTACAAAGAGAATGTGATTGTGTGCGTTGCTGTCATGTTTAGGCACTTTCACTTGGCTCATCAGAGTGTGCATTGAATATGAAGCAAATCACGAATGAATTACTGCCAAAGATTATTACAAGGTTTATTAGTATCTAGAGCGTCGCCCTAATGTAGATTTGCAGGAAACATATAAGAGTTTGTGCTGGTTTACAGGAATGAGGCAACAATGGCGCAGAAAGACTGTCTGTGTCAATTAAACAAATTAGGTGTAAAAGCGAGCAAAATGAAAGCAAAAGTTATAGTCGATCTGAATTAAAGCTCATTTATACCGAAGAGGGACTCGATTATCTTTTAATCTTTCCTAATCTCTTCTTGGCCACGTTTTCTCAGAGTTCTCTGAATAAATTGGTGCAGCTATACTATTACACCCACTGCCACCAGAGATAATGAGCTCAAATGATTGCTGGAATTCATGTCTAATCAGATGTCTTTTTGAAGGGAGTCTGAAGTGAAGTCTCCAGGCATTTATCATGATTTACACATTTTGATATTACGAATAATTATTGCTTTAATTAATATTGCAATGAGACTTAGATCCATAAATAGATGTTTAAACAAAAAAAAGCTATTGATTAATTTTGGCTCTGAACTTGTTTTTAACTTACAATTATAGTGAAGCAGAATCCCTGATGTTTTGTACAATAATCATTACAATCATTATCATTTAAAAAAGGCTGGTTTGAGGGTGTCTTGAGCCCTTCAGTTATTACTCTAACCTAGTAATTTTCATTCTTAGAAATGAAGGTTTTCTAACTGGCAGAACCTTTTTAAAGTCCAACTGAAATCAAAATTGACCCTATTTACTTTGTTAGCGCATATTACTAGTCTTGTGGTGAACAATTAATCCGTGCAAGTTAAAACACAGAAAAAAATTATTTGCCGTCGTAATCTTTAATCAAAGTCTAAAAAGTTACTTCCGGTCTGGAATGGCGTCCCTTCTCTGATGACGTAGGTTTGAGGACTTGGGTTGGGAAACGCTTAACCACTCCCCTCAAACCGTTAGTCTGTAATGAGCGAGAGATGGAGAGGAGGAGCGCTAGAGTAAAACCCTGCCCTCTGTTCAATATTCCGTTTCATTGGGAAATACGTCACAGCACTGAAGAAAAGTCGTTTGCAACTTCCGGTTCACGCAGACTTTAAATACCACATATAACTTTTTATTCTCTAATAGAAAACATGTTTTTGGTGCTTTAAAGAACACAGAAACCAAAATACATATCTAAAGAACCTATAATTGAACATCAATCATTTTTAAGTCTCCAAAGAACAATACAATTCGCCTTATTCACCTCGAACGTTCCACCGAGCCTGAGGGGTACACTTACCACTTCCGCGAGTTCTCACAACGCGATTTATCTCAGTGCAATGGCACCTCACGGCTGTGTTCCCTAATGTAAAAAAAAAAAAATTGCATTAGGCTACAATAAGTGTGTTGTGATTGTCAAAACATTTTTAGTAACTAAACTGAATTTTATTAGGTTTAGTGACAACATGTTAGCCTACAATGTTTACATGGTACAATTTCTGGTAAGCTACGCTTTTTTATTATTTCAATTCAGTTAGCCTATGTGATTTGATTTAATATTGACTCATTTGGATAAATATTAGGTAGGCTACACAAGATAGGCATTACATTTTCTCAAGAAAAAAACAACTCTAATGCTGTAAACATACAGAAAGCCATATCAGCTGGTAGTATTATTTAAGGTTAAAATAACCCAAATTAAATATAATGCGTTTTTTTTTATAATAACAACTTTATTTAATGATATAAGTACAAATATAATAAATATGTAATATAGTAGGCCTACACATATTTAGCAAAATACTCTCTATAGCTCTTTTTTTTCTATCCAACTAACGTGCTATAGCCTCGACAATGGATAATACACATCAGAAGGGATCCTGGTCGTAATTTTAAGATCGTATGCGTCGGGGTCAAACTTCCGGGTTTGTGTACCCCTCAACGGCGTTCGAGTTTTCAAAATGGCCGCCAGGTGAATAAGGCGAATAGGGTAAAAAAAAGTTTGAAAAAAGTTGATGTTTGTAGCAGGGCTGCATTTATTTGATAAAAAAAAAATACAGTAATATTAAGAAATGTGACTGCAATTTAAATGAACTATTTTCTATAAATATAATTTATTTCTGTGATGGCAAAAGCTGAATTTTCAGCTGCCATTACTCTATTATTCAGTGTCACATGATTTTTCAGAAATCATTCTAATATGTTGATTTGGTGCTCAAGGACAGTTCTTAGTATTACCAATGCTGCTTAATATGTTGGTGAAAACTATTAAAAATAGGATTCTTTGAGAAAGTTCAGATGAACTATTTGAAATATAATTATTTTGTTACAATGTAAAAGTCTTTCAGTGTGCTGTCACTTTGTGCCGAACCTGTTTTCTCTATAGTCCACTGTGATGGACTAAATAACTTATGTGGATCAGGAAAGAGAGAAAGAGGTAAGAAAAGCAGAAGACTTTAACAACATGAACACAAAGAATGAAGAGAAAAAATTCAGCTAAAGACATTATGAAAAAGAATTAGGAACAAGCCATTCTAAACGATTTTGTTCAGTAATCGTATCAGCTATGGATATGAGACATTAAATGGAAAGGCTGTTGTGTGCAGAACATTTTTAACAAAGGGGGAAGATGAAACGGCTTAGCTCAACACCAGCAACTTTCACAGAACGCCACAAAACAAAATGTACTGTGAGTGATTTCAATAACAAAAGACATAGATGATCGGCTAAGACTTAAACTGAGGGAGTATGTGTGTGAGTAAATCAATGTTCGTGTGCGAGGCGGTCTTAACGAGAGACATCCTTCCAGAGCCAGGCAAGAGACAAAGCTGATTTCTCATACACTGATTCACACACACTCAAATCTCTCTGGCACATCTCTAGCTCAGCTTCCTGGCACAAAACTGCAGCGTGCTTGTGTAGATTTCATTGACATTGCGTTATCTCTCTTCTTACTTTGACATTATGGATGAAAATTTTAGTTTGTGTGTGCTAAAATTAATGTTTGTGTGTGTTAAATGAACATGGCGGTTGGTGTGTGCTATGCATGTGTTCGGGAGGTTATAGGAAGGCTGTTAAGATTTATTAATATTAGTAGAAGAGCAATGAGGCCTAATGTGACAGGAGGCGATAGGAAGGGAAAGTAAATGTCAGACCTTGTTCGCACTAACCCATAATACACTATTCTCGTCCAAAGTGACAGACTCATCTATAATGCACAGCAGATTTAACAGTTTCTCTTTCACACACACACACACACATAGTTCATTCACACTCTATTTTCTATCAAAGGAACTTTCAAGATGAATTTCGGACCACGGCTGAAATCAAACTAACACTATGATGATTTATTTTGCACTCTTTTTCTCTGTGTGTCAGTGAAATCAGCAATAAGAGTTGGAAAGAGTGTCTGAGAGAGATAAAGAAGGTTATAAAAAAGAAATACTTGGTGAGAGAAAAAGAAAAAGATGGCATGTCAAATAGAACAAGTAAATATGTGTTATTATTTACTCAAGTAATTTTAAACTTGTTTGAATTTCATCTGTGGAAGATGTTTTTGTGGGTTAATATTCCGGCCACTCTTTTCCATAATAAAAGTGAATGATGACTGGAATCTCCAAAATGACCAAAAGTAATATAAAAGTCTAGGTAACTGCACTGTAAAAAAAAACTGTAAATTTACAGGAAACGGTCTGTATTTTTTAACAGAATTTTGTCGTTTTGTCATTATACAGTGAATACCTGTTATTTTACAGATATTTGTTGTAATTTAAAGGTCCACTATTAAATTTACAGGTAATTGCTTTTATTTTGGTTTTACATTAATTTTACGTTTTTAAAAGGAAATTCTCTGTAATTTTATAGGGTTATGTGTAATTTTACATAAAAAATTAAGTAATATTTTACAGATTATTTCTGTGGAATTAGAAAACAAAGAAAATAAGGTATAACTGCAGAAATCAGCAGTCACTAAACATGTTTTCCTTAAAGATTATTAAGCATGTGGGGGTTAAAGTGAGTTTTAAGATTTGTACACACATTAGGCAAGCCTATTTAATTATTTATAGTCTTTTAATTTTGTCTTGCAAATAGATGTTCATTTTGATCATCATTTGTAGGCTATTTGCCCGAAAATTTCATTTAGGCCTATATTTTATGTCTTTTATGAATCGTTTTTCCAAATCTGCGTGGCTTTGTGTGCGTTTGTATGTATGTGTGTGTGTGTGTGTGTGTGTGCCAAGCGGGAAGGAAGTCGACCGGAAGTTGAAGTCGACCGGGTGCCGCCATCTTGTAGCAGAACTTCACTTGCGTTAGCAATCCCATTGACTTCCATTCATTTTGGCGTCACTTTGACAGCGAATAACTTTACATCTGAGGCGTTTGAAGACTCCATTTGTCCATTTTTTATTTCTAAAGAAACACGACAATGTATAAAATGCTCCATTACCTTGTAGCTTATGTTATGGCCCCGTAGAAGCAGTTTTTGTAAAAGTAGGCTAACGATTGCGTCATAACCACGCGACTCTCTGTCGCACACTAGAGAGATTACCGTATGGACGGGAGGAGAAGCTCGCGGGCAATCGGGGAGACGTGGAGGCAAAATGACAATATAATTAATCAGAATACTTAGCAAAAGTTTCTCCTGCTCCAAGCTCATGGACAGCTCCTAATCACACTCTCCGTCTCTGCAAGATTCGGAAGGGAATGATTCAGATTTCTCTTGGCACAGCTACTAGAAGACAGACGGGTTGCTCACGTGGTCCGTGTAACGCTTTGCTCGGTTTGAGTCTGCGCGTCAGGAAAGGAAGTGCTAAGAAATCGCTGAAAACGGGCTTCACTTGTCTCAATTGAGTTCCAATGGGGTCGCTGTGTCCATTTCTTTTACTGTCTATGGTGTGTGCCCGCGCGCGCGCGCAGATTCAAATTATCCGCCATTACGTTTCGTTGCTGCTAGTCCCGCCCACAACAGTTAGCTACAGATCTGTCTCTGTCGTCGATCTGTGTCAAGGGCAAGCGGGAGATTTGAAGTTTCAGTCTACGCTCGTGAAGTAGTCGTGGATTGTGATCACAGTGGTTCAAAGCTATAATCGTATTCGACAGAAGCAACCAGCCGTGAGCAGGAGCGCTGAACACATATTAGTTGTTTGTAGTCTGTCAGTCAGTCCAGAAATAATGCGCCCTTTTTCAGTGAGCCTGGTTCGTCGTCACAGCGGACCTCATCCCGACCGATCAACGGCTGAGGTAAGAGTCTCATACTACATGTGTGTACGATATTTTATATTACATTTGTGTTAAGTGGTTAGACAGTTTCCATGCTAACGTTAGCATTCTTAAATGATGTTCAGTTATAACTGGGTCAGGGCAAAACACTGAAAATGCAGCATGCGTTTTTAATTATCGATCTGTGTTAAGAAAGATCAGTTGAACCCAACCCACATCTCTACTTATTAACTTAAAGACCTAAAACAATCTTTAGTAGACTTGTTATTCATATTAAAGTCCATAATTGTGTATAAAATCTTCGTTATGATAGTCAGTAACATTAAATCAATAAATGGCGGGATATTTTGAAACACTGTCTGGAAGCTGAAAACTTTTCTCTTAAAAAAATACTTTATTTTATTATAATAAAATTGTAGTAAACACGTTTTTAGCTGATTTTTTACCATTGTAATAGCCACAGTTTTACTAAAAATAGGCCTACCGTGTTTCTTTTGTTTATTTCGTAATAGTTAACATGACTAACTTTATTAAGACCGTTAAGAAATCAAAATACTGTAACTTAAGGTACTTGTTGATGATACAGGAAAGCCTAGAACAGGAATACTAGAATATGAATACAACATGATGAACCCCTAGGACCTAGGTGTGCAGCTAGGTCACAGTAAATCATATTCATTTAACTTTACTTTCTATAAATGTAACTTAGCTAAAATCACATGGCAGCTCAAAATATTACTGTTAGCCTTTCCAGCTCAGCTTCAAGATCATAGTCATTTGAGTTTTTGCATTGTCCCAATGGAACATATTCTGACATGTGTAAATCTAATACTGAGTTTTAAAATAACTTGTGTGTGTGTGTGTGTGTGTGTGTGTGTGTGTGTGTGTGTGTGATTTCAGGTCACGTGGAAAGCAGATGATCATGGCAAACAAGGTATGGGAAGAATTCATTAAAACATAAAAATCATAACGGTTCTGATTCCATATGTTCATAACAGTCTTCTGATTCCATATGATTGCACTAAAAGTATGCACAAGGTTTGGATTTGCTACAGCAAGATTACGATTGTGTTAGATTCCACCCATCTTTCTTTATTTTTTTATTATTTTTTTAACTACCCACTAAGCAAAATTATGTCCGAAAGACTTCTTTTCAATGTCTTTGTTACAAAAATCAGACGTTGAAATGCCGTCCACTGAGGAGCCAGAATGAAAGTTATGACGTCTTTTTTTGACGTGTTCTGCACGTCCGATATAGACGTTCATCGAACCTTCGTACAAGGTTAAAACTAGTTCAGATGTGGCCATTGTGGACATATTTCAACATCATTTATGGTCTCATTTAGACATAATTACTTTGACTATTGCTGTCAGATGATCTTAGTGAGAATTAACAGAGGTTTAGATGTTGATATTAGTTTAATTTGAAGTGTCACCATTGTGGCGATCCGTGTTTGCTTTAGTTGGGCTCTTGGTCCCCGTTCCTTTTATTTGAGCTTTTCTTTGGCTGCTGTAACAGTGTGTTTGTGTAACACAATTGTTGTGGCAGGGAAAGCCTAGAAAAAGTATGAGGTGTTATCAGTTCAATGTTGATGATGACATAATTATCACAAAATGAGCCTTTAATATTGTGTTTAAAGTTTTGTGTTTATATTTGCCGTTAATAACCACCAACCTTTTGGAACTGCATTATTGGTGAAGGTGTATTTATTTGAAGGTGTGTAAAAAGCATGTGCACATTATGTTTTGAGCAAGAGTATCATACAGTCACACACAGACATCAAGATTTTGGATATGAATCACAACAACGGTGACAACCAAAAAAAGCTTGGGAATTAAGGATGAGTTTTGTACTATGAAAGCTACCCATCATGCATTGCAGCATGAAGCTTTTTTTTTAATTGTCACCATTGTTGGAAATCATATGCACAATCTTGATGTCTGTGTGTGACTGTATGATACTCTTGCTCAAAACATAATGTGCACATGCTTTTTACACACCTTCAAATAAATACACCTTCACCAATAATGCAGTTCCACAAGGTTGTTGGTTATTAATGGCAAATATAAACACAAAACTTTAAACACAATATTAAAGGCCCATTTTTGTGATAATTATGTCATCATCAACATTGAACTGATAACACCTCAAACTTTTTCTAGGCTTTCTCTGCCACAACAATTGTGTTACACAAACACACTGTTACAGCAGCCAAAGAAAAGTTAAAGTAAAAGGAACGGGGACCAAGAGCCCAACTAAAGCAAACACGGATCGCCACAATGGTGACACTTCAAATTAAACGAATATCAACATCTAAACCTCTGTTAATTCTCACTAAGATCATCTGACAGCAATAGTCAAAGTAATTATGTCTAAATGAGACCATAAATGATGTTGAAATATGTCCACAATGGCCACATTTTAACTAGTTTTAACCTTGTACGAAGGTTCGATGAACGTCTATATCGGACGTGCAGAACACGTCAAAAAAAGACTTCATAACTTTCATTCAGGCTCCTCAGTGGACGGCATTTCAACCTTTGATTTTTGTAACAAAGACATTGAAAAGACGTCTTTCGGACATCATTTTGCTTAGTGGGGCTCTGTCATTTAGAAACATGACTTTTCCTATCACTACTATCTTAATGACACATATCTTTTAATCCAGCTAGATGATCTGATGGTTGCTGCTCGCATCTCAGCCTACCTGATGGAAAATTCTTGCTGGATGAATGACCTTCACCTTTAAATCAGCCTTGCCAAGACAGAACTGCTTATGGTTCAGCTTTCAGCCAAAACATACTTGCTGTGATCCTGCTGATTTGCCTTATCATTAGGAGGATCAGGCCCTTCCTATCGGAGCTACACAACTCTCTTGTTCTATCCAGACTGGGCTATTGTAATGCTCTCCTGGCAGCTCTTCCAGTGTCAGTCAAACCTCTGCAACTGATCCAGATGCTGCAGCAAGAGTTGTCTTTAAAGGTAGCCCTATGCCTAAACTCACTACTTCAGATCTGTGTGTCTCCAGAAGCATGTGCTCTGCAAGTGAACGGCGCCTTGTGGTGCCATCATCCCAAAGAGACACAAAACCACTTTCACTGACATTTACCTGGACTGTTTCCTGGTGGTGGAATGACCGGCGCAACGCAACACATTTTCAAGAAACTGCTAAAGATCCATCTTTTTCATAAACACTTCACCCAATAATACTTAATCTTTGTTACAAAAAAAAAAAAAAACACCTTTCTATGTGTACTGTACTAGACTAACTGGGACTTGTCACTGCACTTGTTGCTTTTTATTATCTTTAATTATTATCTTAATTGGTTAGTCACTTTGGATAAAATGTAATTGTAAATGTTAAAATAAGTTATACTGTAAAGGTATACGGTAATTGCTTTTTATTGTGGATATTTTTACATGTTCTAAATTATATACTAAGCTTCTATTTCCTATCAATCACTTATCTTGATGTTTAGTGTTTGTTCAATTACTAATACTTTAAATATGCAGGTAATTTGTACTCATACATTTAGTTAATTTAAAAGAAATTGACTGTACATTTGCTATTATTAAGAACGTAATTAGAGATGTTGTGAAATTGGATCTGTACAAATAAAAAATAAAACTGTAAATTTACAAACATTTGTATTTGAATTTATGTACTTGTGTGCATTTTTTATACATAATTTCATTGTTATTTTACACATAAAAACTATATTAAAAGAAAATTACTGTAGATAGACAGCATTATTATATAAAATAATTTTATAAAACCTTAAATTTACAGTATTTAATTGTTTTAAAGGTGTATATGACTTTTTAAAACATTAAAAATCCCAGTAATTACATAAGATTTAATGTAATATTAAAGATATAATCTGTTATTTAATTATGGAAAATTACTGTATTTTAACGTGATTGTTTTTTGCCATTATTTTACGGTAATTTTCTGGCGCCCCAGCTGCCGGAATAATACCGTTTTTTTACAGGTTTTTTTTTTACAGTGTGTCCCTGTGCATGCATAACATTAAAATGTAAGCCGTTAGTCATTGACATCCTCCCCTCACCTCTCGTAAGCTGTTAACAGTTGAAAACATACATGTATTGGTGCTTTAAAGAACCCAGAAACCAAAACACTAAGAACCGAACATCAGGAACTTCAAGATCAGTCAGATTTGTGAACGAATCATGGACACCAGTTTTGTGAACTGATCAAACAATCCATCAAAAAGACCTTAACATCCCCAGCCTTTATTCACTTTCTTTAGTTTATACGCTCAAGAATGGCCAGGATGTTTTTTAAAAATTAAAAATGTTATGCTACACAGAAGAAAAAGTCTTCAGACTTGGAACGTCATTAAACAAAATGTTCATTTTAGGGGGAACTGTCTCTTTAAATGTCTCCCTTTACCTGTATTCACACTATCATGTGCTAAAAATCAAAACATATCCATTTAATGGCGATTTGTAACAGCATAATCCAGATTTATCCTCTTCCAAAATTAGGTTTATTTGCTCCATCTTTCTTTATGTGTTGGGTGCAACGTATTACCATATCAATACTGGAGGCGGAAAAAAACATTCTGCACCAAGAAATGAGTATATTTTCTATCATGAATTGCTCACCTAACAAAGAGGGCCAAGTAGGCAAATCCCCTCAGGGCTGCCATCATGGTTATGAGAATTCTGGGACTCAAGAGAGATTGAAGTGGAAGCATTTCAGCTGTCCATTAGGAATTTCCCATCTGGACACAAACCCAGCACAGCTGCAAAGTATAAGCCTGCAGAGTAGCAAGCAGGGGGTAGATGAGGTGAATTTAGTGGGGATGCTGTGATTAATTGTATTTTGGAATGACAAGAAAGAGAGGTAACATGAACAAGGATACAATGTGTCTTGCTAACAAATGCCACTATTAAATCACTGCTATTCTGTTATTTATATGAAGTTATTTGAAGGAGCTGTCAAGGACATGTTCAGTAGGTGACTACTTCTTTAACTACATACATTTTAATTCAGAAAAAAAAAAAAATTCTAAAATAGTGTTTCATGCTAGAGTCCCTCAAGAATGGACAGAACATCAAATCAGTTTACCTATTTCACACTTAACAACCATTAAACCACTAAATAATAGCGCAAATAATGAACTAAACTGGCTACTTTCCATTCTAGTTATGAGAAACAGATACTTCTGGATTTGAAAAAGAGGAAGGGCTTTGATTTAACTATTAAAAGGGCTCATTAACCAGCACAAACGTAGAAGACATGTCATACTTGCATAAGGCCGATATATTGTCAGGATTTCATTATTTAATAATGCACAACAAATAACATGTCAAGTAAAAACAAATGGATTTAGTTATGTTAAAGATAGTAAAAGCTAGTGTGCACAGAACATGCTTAAAGGGTTAGTTCGCTCAAAAATGAATTAGGCTACTCACCCTCATGTCGTTGCAAACCCGTAATACCTTCGTTCATCTTTGGAAAACAAATGAAGTTATTTTTGATTAAATCCAGGAGCTTTCAGTCCCTTCATTGAGAGCAACGCAATTTACACATTCAAGGTCCAGAACGATAGGAAAGACATCATTCAAGTAATTCATGTGACTCCAGTGGTTTCTCCAATTTTATGATGCAAGTGCTTTGTTTGCACACACACACACACACAAAAATTACCACTTTATTTATGAAAATATTGACCTGCAATCCAGTAGGGGGAGCACCACGACGCATGCTTGTAGTGTTGACTCAATACCGGAAATTGGTAACACTTTACAATAAGATTCTGTTTGTTAAAGGTGGTATCAGTGATTTCAGGCCCAAAAATATTTTTATCACATTCATCTAATCTTTCCTAACGATCCGCTAGCTGCCCGCCCCATAAGCATGCCGTCAAAAAAACGCGTCTCTGTAGGCAGCCTAGGCTCTGAGATCTGCACACAAAAACAAATGGTTTAGCCAAACACTCAAAACCAAAACAAATAGTGTTCCAACCAATCACCGACAGGGGGAGGGTGTTGTGAGGTTTTGTGCTGGTGCACGGCTGCATGCGAAGTCAGAGCTGAAGAAAAAGCTGGCTCAAAACCTCACAACACCCTCCCCCTGTCGGTGATTGGTTGGAACACTATTTAGTTTTGGTTATTTTGGTTTTGAGTGTTTGGCTAAACCATTTGTTTTTGTGTGCAGATCTCAGAGCCTAGGCTGCCTACAGAGACGCGTTTTTTGACGGCATGCTTATGGGGCGGGCAGCTAGCGGATCGTTAGGAAAGATTAGATGAATGTGATAAAAATATTTTTGGGCCTGAAATCACTGATACCACCTTTAACATTAATTACATTAGTTGACATTAGCTATCAACAAAAAATACATGATGTTAATTAAAACATTTACAGATACATGATTAAAATCAAAAGTTAATCTCTGGACTTGAGCAAACATTAACTAACAATGAACAGTTGTATTTTTATAAACTTAACGAACATTAATAAATACCGTAACAGTTGTATGATCCTTGTTAGTTATTAATGCATTAACGATAACCAATGGGACCTTATTGTCCACAGAAAATATGTCAAAGCAATAACAAACCACACATTTTCTTCAGAAGTCTAACAGTTAACAGCTGGGCATTCATAATCTTATACTGAAAAGCACAACAGGAAGTGGTTGATCCACCATGAAAGCAGCCTTATGTGTGTATGGACCGTGAGAAGTTCACGTCTGCCTGACATTAATGTTAACATTTGTGCATGACATGATAATCTAATTATGTGTGATGTATTCGATAAGCATAACAAGACATCCTTGAAGATGGGCACGGTAGAATTGACCAATCAAAGCACAGACGAGAACGGTCTGTGAATGTCAAGCAGAACAGATTGCATAAAGGTAGCTCACCTAAAAACACTGTGCTGCTGTTCAAAATGTTGTGTGTGGGGTTTTTTCCCCACACAAGAACAGAAAAACCTGAAATTTGACCAGTGAAGTCATAGTTCTGTTCTGGATGTCTATTATACAAGAAAACATACTTCTAAGGAATAAAGAATACTGAACATTTCTGACATTAATTCCTAATATAAAACCTGTCTGTGAAACTATTTTGAAGGGGAAATCTGAGATATTACTACACACTCTGTAATGTCTTGTCTTTGAAGGAAGCCATATTTAACCCTGCTTTTTTTCATTTCAAACAGCCATCCTTAAAAAAATTGTTCCAAAGTTCATGAGCATATAATGCGTAACTTTGTATGTTAATATATAATGCAGTTCAAAACTGCTGAATCTAAACGTAGAAATATTTGCATGACCAATTAAGCTGCCAGCTTTCTGCAAAGGTCAGTCCCAACAAGGTCACAGAGAGGGGTCATGGGGTTAAAACACTTGAAGTGTGCAATTAACCTTGTGCAGGGAGAAAGGAAGAGTGATACACACAGAGAGTGAGTGGGGGTGGGGGTGGGGGTGGGGGGGGCTGTAAAAAGATTGAAATAATTACGCTAATGGAGAGGAATTAGATCAGTAGCATTTAGTGGAGAAAGCTGAGTAATTGAATTAACCGGGTTTTGAATAATTCCTCTTGCATTCTACCTATTTGCTCATTAAATGGATTTGCCATGGATAATTTAACCTTCTTCTCCCAAATTAATCAGTGTGGTTGAAACTTCACTTCTGCTGTTGTGGTGCATCTCTTTTCCTAAAAAAAACAGAAATCTTTGGATTATTTCATCAATTACACAATAACAGAAACAATAAAATACAGCCAATGGTGTTATAAACTATAATTATATCTCTCTTCCTCTCCTCATTTCTATCCTTCCTTTGGGATTTGTTGTATATCTTGTTGCCAAATCCCACCCACAAACAAATGAAAAATTATTGCCAGAATAAATATAGAAAGATTTTGTGACATTGTTTATTTAATAGTGTGAGCTGGGAACGTATTCTAGGTGGCTGTGAGTGTAGGTTGCAGTATTTTTCAACGGCACTGGTCCATATAGGCTGGATTCCGCCACCCCCATTCTTGTCTGCTATTGTCTATCTCATACATTGTTCTATTGTTTCTTTCCTCTGCCACACACATATGAACAGGCACACACACACATTAAGTCCCAGCAGGAACAGTCAGATGTTTTTCTTGCCCACATCTGTGATACCTTGTAAACATGAATAATCTTTGTACACCTGACATGCTTCGACTCCCTTTCTTTCAATCAATTCAACTCAATTAAGATTTACTGGCATGCGTGATCATTTAAGAAAAGCACTGGTTATATATACACCCGGCTTCTTCAAAATGAACAGACCTTCAAAATCGAATTAACTTATTGTCAGTACACCTACATTCTGTAGCAAAAATAGCCTATAACAAAACATTCTAATCAAACAATTGCTTTTAAAACATTTTTAAAAAATGAACGCATAAATTAAAGGTAATACTAATGAGCAATATTAAAGTCCCCATATTATGGGTTTTCAAATATTCCCTTTCATGCAGTGTGTAATATAGCTGCTTGTGAATGTAAACGTTCTACAACGTTGTAAAGTCAAAGGTACATGATAAATAAAGTTATTGTCTCCCAAAAGAAAGATCGACTCAAACCGCCCAAACGAGTCGTCTATAATTCAAATCCCACTGCGTTACGGTTCTACGTTACTAGATAAAAACATTTTCATAATGCCCGCCTATGTTGAGATTTTAAAGTATTTGTTATGAGGACAGCAGATGAACCCAAGCGCAGACTGTATGCAATTACGCAACATTCATTGATAACAGAAAACAGGGGAAACCAAAACGCACGAGGGGGCAAAACAAAGGCAAGACAAACAAGGGATGACTAAACTAGACTACACTTGACTATAAACAGACAGCAAATACAAGATCGAAAACTACACAAGACTATTTACTAAGACAGGGTACTCACAGGTAGTATTTCACAATCTATGACAATGAACCAGCCCAAGACAGCAAACACAAGGGGATTAAATAGGGAGAAACTAATAATGACAACAGGTGATACTGATTAGATAATAAGGACAAAACGAGGATAACAAGGGGGAACAAGACAACACAAGCACACAGCCCAAACACAAGGCCATGTGCTTGTACACGAAAGCTGTCACTGGGGCTGTACCTTTTCAAAAGGTACACTTTGTTCCTTTTAGGTACTAATTTGTCCCTTTTAGGTACTAATATGTACCATTAAGGTACCAATATGCACCCTTTAGGTACAAAAATGTACCTTTTAAAAAGGTACAGCCCCAGTGACAGCTGTCGTACCTTTTTTTCTGAGAGTGAAGACTTAAAGAAAGACAAGGACTAGATGGCAGAATCATGACAGTATTATTGATTTTAAAATATTATTACTGGTATATAAATCATTCAATGGCCTAGGACCTCAATACATTGCAGATATGCTCACTGAATATAAACCCAACAGATCAATCAGAACATTAGAATCACATCAACTAAAAATACCAAGGGTTCACTCTAACCTGGTGAGTCTGCTTTTAGCTACTATGCCAGCCGCAGCTGGAACCACCTTCCAGAAGAGATCAGATGTGCTCCTACAGTAGTCACATTCAAATCCAGACTCAAAACACATCTGTTTAGCTGTGCATTTAAATGAATGAGCACTGTGCCACTGTACGTCCGACTGATTACACTGTATTTTATCTCTGCATTCTCCTTTTGATTGTAAACTACTGCATTCTTCCTTTTGATTCTAAACTGAACTCATATGGCATTGATTGATAACCGGTGTTTTGTGAAGGGTAGTAGTGGGGGAAACCCCGATGGTCCTGATGACCAAATTTGTGAGCAAGTGCTCACCTTTCTGTGGTGGAGTTTGAGAGGGATTGACTCATGACGGTCAAGGGAACACTGTGGTGACTAGTACAGATTACTAATCTGGTGGGCTCAGATAATCCACGGTATATGAAAATCCACAGAAGAATACTGACCGTCATGGGGAAATCTCAGAGTCAAAATAAGATACACCAGTGTTTTGCCAGATGAGAAATTTATTCTATGTATCATCTTTTTACTATTTTAATTCATTTTACTCTAATTCCTTTTATATCTGTATCAGTGATGCGCGGGTCAATGTATAAACAACCCGCACCCGACCCACGCCCGCAACTCGGACCGCAAAAAAAGAGAAGAAAATATTGTACCCGACCCGCTTCCTGACCCGCATTTTTTAAAAGTAGTAAATGCTCATCGTAGCGTCATTTGGCCATAGACGTAGGAACTAGGGGTGCTGTATGACATAGCCTAGTGTTATGTAATAAAGGCTTGATTTATTAATTTATTCCGTTTCATTTTCGTAACAATTAAGATGCTGCATGTGTTTATCCAGTCTAATCTAAGTGTGCATCTCTCCCCCAACTTTCCCAACAAAAATCCCGCCCCCTCTCAGAAAATACATAAAACTGACATTACTGAGCTATATGCGTTTAAAAGTAGCCTATTAAAGGTGGTATCAGTGATTTCAGGCCCAAAAATATTTTTATCACATTCATCTAATCTTTCCTAACGATCCGCTAGCTGCCCGCCCCAAAGCATGTCGTCAAAAAACCGCGTCTCTGTAGGCAGCCTAGGCTCTGAGATCTGCAAACGAAAACAAATAGTGTTCCAACCAAACACCGACAGGGGGAGGGTGTTGTGAGGTTTTGTGCTCGTGCACGGCTGCGCGCGAAGTCAGAGCTGAAGAAAAAGCTGGCTCAAAACCTCACAACACCCTCCCCCTGTCGGTGATTGGTTGGAACACTATTTGTTTTGGTTTTGAGTGTTTGGCTAAACCATTTGTTTTTGTGTGCAGATCTCAGAGCCTAGGCTGCCTACAGAGACGCGTTTTTTTGACGGCATGCTTATGGGGCGGGCAGCTAGCGGATCGTTAGGAAAGATTAGATGAATGTGATAAAAATATTTTTGGGCCTGAAATCACTGATACCACCTTTAAAATGGTACAATGGCATTGCTCAGTTCAACGTGTTGGGAAATCGGGCATTTTGTCCCCCGTCAGGATTTATTCAAAAGTTAATAACGCTCAACATTCAAAAGGTAAATAAGGATTTCCCACTTGTATTAGTAGGCTTAGGCTATTTCGCCACGTGGATGCCCAATTGAAGCTCTCACAAGCACAACATTTGTGTATTTGCGGAGCTTCCACTCCCCAGCCTTCACCTTTTCACTTGCCTCCATCTCTACCTGCAGACTGAGCTCGTGCGTCATAAAAGTGTAGCCTATGTAGTTTATAGAAAATTGTGTCTAGTACAGGCTATATAAATTACAAAGGTTTAATTGACATCTTTATTTCAAATGACCCGACCGACCGCGACCCGAATATCATTAAAAATATTTTTGGATGACTCGTAGCCTAACCGCGGGTAACCGCGAGTGACCGCAGGCACCCGCTCATTTTGGATCAACCCGCGCATCACTGATCTGTATCATTTATCTCTTTTAATTCCTTTTATAACTGTTTTAATTTCCCCTGCTTTTATTTTGTGTCTATTTTCTATGTAAAGCTCTTTGAATTGCTATAGTGTGATTATTATAATTCCTTTCTGTGTAAAGCTTTTGAATAACTGTTTGAATTTTCCTTGCTTTTATTTTGTGATTATTTTTTATTCCTCTCTATGTAAAGCACTTTGAATTGCCATAGTGTATGAAATGTGCTATATAAATAAACTTGCCTTGCCTTGCCTATTACTGTCTTACTGAAATAGTTCTGCTAATCTGCTGTAGGCCACTATTACCTAAAACTGTGTCCATTAATGCAGATTTTCTGTTCTTAATTTGTGGCAAGCAGGACGAGGCCAATCTCGTATCCGTATCTCACGGAGAAGCTACAGAAGAATAAAAGGAGGAGCGACGACAGTGAAGGACGAGAGAGGACCAGGCCTGAATTTCAGTCGTCCGTGAGGGGCTGCCGCCTTTAAGGGCCCTACACACCGGGACGAATAACGGCGTGCATTATTCACCAGCGTTTTTCAACGCGTTTTTTGTGTTCACACCCAAGCGATTTTCGCTGACGATGAGCCGAGTGAACATGCAAATTCATTCCCTGACATTAGATGGCGCTTAATGTAAAACAGAAACCACTCCATAACAGTTCTCTTTTATCAAGATTTTTGTAGTCGCTGTCGCGTTTGTCATATAGTTCTTTATGTTCCGACACCAACGAGACCAGCAGCTCTACATTCATCTTGCCTTGCATCTTCCTCGTCTTATTTCTTCCTGGCAGTGTAGACCATAGATATCATATAAAGGCTAGATGTGTCATCCGCGCTGCTGGCCAATGGAGGTCGACGTCCGCACACGGCGGCCATCTTACGACAGGGTGCTCGCTCACTCATAACATGGTGCATGTACTTTTAAATAACCATAACTTGCTCAATTTTCTACCGATTTTCAAACGGTTTGGTTTGTTATAAACGTCAGAGATGTAGCTATGAAACTGCATACATATGAAAAATTATACAAATGGACTTCCATATGAAAGAATTATAGCCACGCTAATGACGTTTGTAAGAAACCAAACCGTTTGTAAATCCGTCAAGATTTCACCGAGATAAGAGGATTTGTGTGCATGCTGATCACTCACCTTAATTCACAGAGCCCTGTAGTAAGATGGCCGCCGGTGATGCCGGAAGTGACTCCGCCTTAAGACATCTAGCCTTTATATGATATCTATGGTGTAGACGCTACTTGGTGTATATCTTCTTCGCCATAACGTATGTGTGCTCGGCAAGACCGTTTTGTGTTTGAGCGCCCCCAAGTTGTGTTTTACTGTAACTTCAGAAGCTCCAGACACGTGAACAAAAGCGCCAATCTCATTGGTCGGATAGTTTTTGACGCCGCGCGTCAAACCAAAAAAACGAACCCGAGGCGTTTTTTAAAAAATGACGCTTTTACGCCTGGCGTTTTTCGCGCCGGTGTGCACACTCACATTGGCGCCCTTTGTTTAGTCACGAGGCGTTAAACGTCGGCGAATATCGCGCGCGAAATTCGTCCTGGTGTGAACAGGCCTTTACTTTACTTTAATTTAGCCTATAGAGCAGGGAGATCAGCAGCAATAACCCCCCTCAGGGTTAACAGAACAGAACCAACATAAATTGCAGATATCATTAATGTCAAATATTTTAATGTACAACATAATTCGAGAATTTAGTCTGAATCAAAGGGGAATCAGAATGCCAAATCCTTACTGAACGAGTGGAGGAGCTGGGGATGGAGAAGGGTAATTGTCTCCTGACAAACGTGAAAGCTGCTGATAATACTGAAGGAGCTTATATGGTTGCTGTCCTGTATAGGTAGATAAGGATCAGCTGAGAGCCAGCTGATGCGAGCTTGACTGATGTGACCTGTCAGAACTAACGCTACGCTTGATTATTATTATTATTATTATTATTATTAGAAATAGTAGTAATATTTTAAAGGACATTCAGACAAATACATTCACAATACACACAGACACTGCTATTAAACTAAAACTATTGCTTGGGTCTTCAAACTCAAAATCAGAGAAGCACAAGGCAAAGTATCCATTTGGTCTCCATTTAATCTTGTTGTTGTCTAAGATGCAATTTTAAAAATCTTTAAAAATTATTTCTATGCTCTCTCCCTTCATTATCATTTTATCTCTATAGTTCTACTAAAGGACAAATCCACCCTACAAGTTAATCTGACTGACAGAGTGAGTGCCAGAGAAAAAAAATATATTTATTACATATACAATTTGTGGGTGTCTGTAGCCTACTTCTTAAAGACAGAAATGAATTTTCTGAGAAAAAACAAATGAACTCAAATTCTCCAAACCCCTATCAGAGATTCCTGTGGTCTCCCACTGCAGTAGAAAAAGAAACACTGACAATAGTATGAGTTCAAAATACACCCAGATACGGCCAAAATTGGTGTGCTTCAGATTTTCCTTGGCAGATGACATCTGTGTTCTCACAAACATCTTCTGCTCATACAAACAAAAACAAAAAAGGGAATTTATGAGATGGAATTGCTCAGCAACAGAAGCCAGGAAAAACATATATTCTGACCAAAATCTGTTTTGTTCTGGTGTTTGTATCTGAGTCAAAACTGTATCAGTACAGAGGAAGCATTTCCAGCTCTTCATATCAATTATGTAAGAAGATAGCAGTCAGTAAACACTTCACAACACACACTGTATTCTCCCGATACCTCCTTCAAAAACATGACAATATGTGCAAATGAACTCTCATGTTCATCAAGCTGTCAGAGAATCAGAGAGAGAAACACGCCACCATGTTTCTTGTCATTCTTTTTACGTAAATCCCACTCATCACTTTGTCACTCCCTCTATGAGTAAATATCATCCATGTGATTACTCCTCATATGCAATACTGCCATCATGCACTGTTTAGCAAGAGCAATAATGTCATATTCTGCACTTAACAAACCCAGTAAACCCCAGATTTCAACACAGAAGGGAGAGCAGGAAACGCTCTGTGTCGTGAGGACAGGACCTTAAATATTCCAGCTTTTGACAGCCAAATACATCTGTGTTTGTGTGAAAGAGAGAGAGAGAGAGAAAGAGGACATCTTATAAAACCTATTTTTGTTCAGGGAAAAACAAAAACATTACAAGAAATTGCAGTTTAAAATGTGATTTAATGCCTTTGAATAAATGATCAGATGAAATACTTTCAAAAATAAAATAAGTTTTGAAAAATACCACAAAAAAAGAGAATGAAACAACTGACACTATAAAAAAACCTGAATCATATCCACAAGTATGTGGATCCAGCACATGTATTTTTGTACAATGAAACATACTGACAGCATCTTAAATGTGAGCGAATATAGGTAGAATTTATATTAAGTATCTAAAGCTTTACATTTTAAATGCTGTCAATACATCCAGAATTTCAGATTATATGTATATAAAAAAGTTAGGTGTAAATGCTATCAGGCAGATCATTTCTAACTCTGAAAAAAAAATGTTTATATATAGAATTTTTTTTCTTTTTTTTTTCTTTTTCTTTTTTCTGTTTTGCCAAAGGCACACAAATGACTTCTGGTCGTGATGAACTCTTCTTGAAAAACTTTTTTCTTCAGCAGAGAATATAATTATTACAGAGTATCAGCCTTTCATATCTGTCCTTGGTATTTCAGACACCATAGCAAAATATCTTTCTTCATCAGTTACCATCAATGCTGTGCTTCCACGTTTCCTGTTGACATCTCGGAAAACACAAAATTTTGGTCTCATTTCCTTACGATACCAAATGCTAATGACAAGATCTATTCATGTATGGGAGAGTTTATGTTGGCAGACCATGTTCCAATTTAGAGTTTGCAATAATGAATTTCAGATGTGTTCTTTTCAGAAAGTTTTCCGATTGATTCTCACCACCCATGCCCTCTCTCTAATTATCCAAAATATGCTAATCAATGCAACTTTGACTGAATGTTTGCACAAATAAGCTCACACCACAGCTCACAAATAAACTTTGTATCACAGTCCAGCCTCATAGAAACACAATCACACATGATAATTAATCAGAATTTAATGCAACAACAAAAAACAACAGTCCACTTTTAAATGAATCTTTTGGGTTCAATGCAAAATAAGCTCAATCAAAAGTGTGAGAAGTTTATAGTTTTATAAAAGCACCCACATTAATTCTTCTATTAAAGCTTCTTCTTATTATTTGTGTTATTCTTGTTCATTTTATGATGATTTTTAGGGTTTAGGTGTTTTAAAATTGCATAGAACTTTACACAGAGATGGTAAGTGATTTTTTTTCCTACACTAAATTTATATTAACACACTTATTGTTTACGTCTTGTGGCTATTCTATTGAAACCATGAGTATTTTAACTTTTACAAATTGGCCTCATTCACTTATAAGTGGCTCACTGCCAAGATTCTCGTGTTTTTTATAAGTAAAAGAACGGGTGAGTAAAAATAAACTGAACTACAAAGATCTGTACATCTGTGACAACACAATCCCACGCATACCTGGACCATGTGTCCTTTTTTGGCATGGTTAAGCATTTCAATCAAAACATCCTTTAGAAAACAATCTTCTGGATTACATTTTTCATGCATGTGTAGCATAACACACACACTCCTATTCACGAGAGGCACGTTGAGGGTGGCCCAGACTGCAAGTAGGCACATGCAGTTATAATTATATATGACAAAGAACGAAGTCTCTCAGCCAGTCGAGCAGGAATAATGAGTAGCTATGTGATGTATTGCTGATCATTCAGGGTTCATGCTGTGACTGCGCCCCTCAAGTCTTAACCCTGGTAAGGTAGCCCTTAATGTGTTGGTGAGGGGGTCCGTTGATCTATTATGTGATCATAAATAATCTCCATGTGCTTATTACTAGTGGATGACAAGTCCAGTGGGTTTTGCAGATGGGTGGAGGTGTGCAGCAGATAATGCACATTATTCTGGGAGGCGGGACGGAGCATAGAAAGAAAAAAAAAAGTTTATGGAAAGTCCTCTTGGTGAATTTACAAACAACAGAAATAAATATTTTTTACTTTTTTGATTTATAGCAGAACAGTGCTGATTCTGTGAAACAAAGTGTTTCTGAAGCGTTGAGACACTTGGCCAGACGGCCGCAGTTATTCCACTGTTGCGCAACTTACTTCCAGGCAGGCCTTGGCCTCAAAACACACAGGAAGTAAGGAAAACATTATGTGCCTTTCGACAAACAGACAACACACACAGAGAGAGAGAGAGAGGGGGGGGGGGGGGTTGCTCTGGAATTTCCACATTGGACTTTATCCATTGAGAGAGAGAGAGAGAGAGAGAGAGAGAGGGGTGGTTGCTCTGGAATTTCCACATTGGACTTTATCCATTGAGAGAGAGAGAGAGAGAGAGAGAGAGAGAGAGAGAGAGAGAGAGAGAGAGAGAGAGAGAGAGAGAGAGAGAGAGAGGGGCGGTTGCTCTGGAATTTCCACATTGGACTTTATCCATTGCCAAAACAACCTCTCTCTCTTTTCCCAAATCTTAACCCCCACTGAGCTGTGGGCAGGTCAGAGGCTCATGAATAAATGCCTCTCACACACATGTGCTTATAAACAGATCCATGCAGGCAAGAAAAAGCCTCAGTCCTGTGAAGAAATGCCTGTGGACACAAGAGATATTGCAGAAGAAATAAAGAAGAGTAAACGCTGGTTTTGATCACATTACGATCACACTGCATTGCTAAACAGCTTTTGGGGATATGACGACAGTTATTGGCACAGAGAATTCAGAAATTCTGCAATAAAATCAAGTTGTTAGTCAGTAATTTCAACTGTCAGGGTCTCATTCTACAAGAGGAGATCTGTGGATTTTCCAGGGACTGGTGCACAAATTCCGAGAAAATAAATTAATTTCATCTTTATCCGTGAGTATTTGTTGATTCTTTTTGATCATCATTTTAAAAGGCAGTTTAATAAAAAAAAATATATATAACGTTTTTATTTTTAGGTTTTAGTTTTTTGCCCTTAGGTTGTAAACTGTATTTTGCAATATATCAAACTATGTACTTTTAAAGGAGCAAAATAAATTAACTGGATTTATTAAGCATCTGAATGTACTGCAGACCATAATTAAATTTGATTACACCATTATTGCCCCCCCCCCAAAAAAAAACAAATATATAAATCACTCAAGCAGAAATATAATCATAGCCACAGCACTTGTAGCAAATCTGAAATGAAAAGTGTAATTGGTGTTTTTAGTGCACTTTGTAATAGCCATTACTTGAGCATTTAATAGAACTTTACTTCCATTACGGTGTATGGTGTCTTCTCTTTAATTTTAGAAATGAATTCAGACTCGGTCGCAATGGCAGAGCTGCAAGGAAAGATGCATAAACAGGAGACAGTGTGCATCTTTGGAACGGGTGATTTCGGACGCTCGTTGGGGCTCCGTTTGCTCCAGTCAGGGTACAACGTTGTATATGGATCCCGGAACCCTAAAAACTCTCTGTTGCTGCCTAAGGGGTCAAAGGTCATGGCTCATGCAGCAGCAGCTGGTGAAGCACATGTGATTTTTGTGGCTGTGCAGAGGGAGCACTATGGATTTTTGAGCTCCCTGGCTTCAGATCTTGAGGGAAAGGTGCTGATAGACGTCAGCAATAACTTAAGCAGGGGTCTCTACCCAGAATCCAATGCAGAATACCTGAGCAGGCTGGTTCCAGGGGTGACGGTAGTCAAAGCCTTCAACACCATATCTGCCTGGGCACTGCAGTCTGGGGGACTAGATGCCAACAGACAGGTAAAACATACAAACATAAACACAGTGTTTATCCAGTCAGGTGGACGGAATACATAAATGTGGTAACACTATAATTTGATGGTCCCCTTTCATTCAGTTCCACCCACATCCCAACTAACTCTCATTAGAGTAATAGTAGACTGTCTGCTTAATATCTGCAGACACTTTATTGTGATGCTCCCCCAACAGACATTCTACTGACTATTGAGTATTAGTAGACTGTTAGGGGTTTGCAGAATACATCAACATGTACTTGCAAAGTTATAGTAACCTTACTTAGTTAGTCAACATACTGTCTAAAGGGACCATCAAAATAAAGTGTAACCCAGGCAGGTAAAATACATAAATAAATGTAAAAGAGTAAAGACATGCAAATGCACAAAATAAACTCATTTTGTTCAAAGCAATTAAAGAATTGAGAGAAAATGATTAAGACATAGAAAGCACATAGCTAGCAAATTCTCATGCATCAAATTTTACTAAATGTTGTTAATCATTTAAGAAACAAAGGGGCAAAACACAGAAAAGCTGTTTTGAACAGAGTTGTTTAAAATGTAATGAATCAAGCTTAACGGACTGTCTTACAAAACAGCCATAATGAAGACACAGAGGCTTAGGTGTTTGCATGAGCTTTTGTTATTATAGTACGAACAAAAAGACAAATCAGACATGACAAATGCATACAGCTGCACATCATATTTCCTGTGCTCCATCTCTACTCTAACGCAGATAAATGACACCTATCATAAAACAAAAAAGCACAGCATTTAACACTGATCACAGTACAAAAGACAAACTAATGCATGTATTCATGGTCTGTGTCCATGGAATTAGAGCTGTTCACAGTTCATGAAATGAGGCAAGCTTTTTGTAGGAAAGTCATATTCACATCAGCAGGTGGTGGATGAGAAACTGGCCAGATGGAATCTGAGCTCTGGCAAACTATTATTATCGCTATGTTAGTGCGTATGTTCTTTGACACCTGTTTGTGTGTTTCTCAATAAAAAAATTTTGTCACACCCGGCCAAGCAGTTATTATTTCTCGTTTTGATTATAATTTCTTGTTCTATTTTCTGAAGGCCAACTGTGACAACATATTGTATTGTTCAGGCTCAGACTGCACATTGCTGTGAACTAAATTTAATTCCCAGAGGATATTTCACTGCTGTCTAAAACTATTAAAGTTGCATTTTGTTTCAAGGGTTTTGTAGGTCAACAGAATGGCAGCTTGTTAGAATAAGTCAAAAACAATGAACCCACTTGAAGATAATTTGTCACATGAGTAGTTTTTGTGGTAGCACTTTACATTACGGTTCTATTCGGTAACATTATTTAATGCATTAGGTATCATGAACTTTTTTATTTTATTTTTATTTGTAATTTACTTTCATTGTTAATTCATAATACATCAATGTCAATTTGAACTTGAAATCTTATGTATTAATATATGTAAAATAATAATAATAAGATAATGTGCACTGAAGATGTTTGGCCTTAAAATCACACAATTTCATTTCTAAATAAAAACATCAGTGTTCAAAACTGTGTTCTTGCCTTACCCGATTCACATTCGTTGTTGAAAAGACATGTTAGCTATTGTTATGCTACACGTTAGCTATTGCGTATAATGTTATCGTACAAAATGTTACATTTTCACAATTTTATGTAAAGTAAATTCTGTTTTCTATTACATGTTACATTGTATATATTGTTGGACTGTTTTTTTCTCCTTCTTCATTCGATTAGGTACTTATCTGTGGTGACCGGGCTGATGCTAAACAGCAAGTGGTGGACATTGCTCAAAGTCTTGGTTTCACTGTCTTGGACAGAGGCTCCATCAGAGCGGCTGCTGAGTTAGAAGACTTGCCATTGCAACTCTTCCCTCTCTGGAGACTTCCTCTCCGCATCGCCATTTGTTTAACAGCTTTCATATTCTTCTACGCGCTCATAAGAGATGTTATCTATGAGCGTGTTATCAATGGTAAAGACAATTCTTTTCGCATTATGGTCTCGCTGGCCAACAAGGTCTTTCCCATCGTCTCCCTGGTGATGCTGTCCCTCTGTTATCTGCCGGGCGCGTTGGCTGGATTCCTGCAGCTTTATAACGGCACTAAGTACCGTCGCTTCCCTGATTGGTTGGATCGCTGGATGCTGTGCAGGAAGCAACTGGGCCTGTTAGCACTGGCCTTCGGTTTTCTTCATGCTATTTACACTTTAGTTATTCCCATCAGATACTATGTGCGCTACAGGATGAATGTCTACGTAATATCATTGGTAAGTTGAGTACTTTTAAATCTAAGGCTCGCTTATTCTAATGTGTGCATCCAGTTTATTTACAGTATCACCAAACAGCTGTTTAAAATCAACATGAAATCTAAATGAACCCTATTTAATCCCTTTAAGGATAGTTCACCCAAAAATGAAAATTCTGTCATTAATTACTCACCCTCATGTCGTTCCAAACCCATAAAACTTTTGTTAATCTTCGGCATCTTTTTGATGATATCTGAGAGCTTCTATCCCTCCATTGACAGCTACGCAACTACCACTTTGACGCTTCAAAAAGTTCATAAAGAGATTGTAAAACTAATCTACTGTATATGAATTTAGACACAATCACTTTATATGATGAACAGATTATATATCTCAAAAAGATTTATAAAAAAAAAAGATCTTCATTTGTGTTCCGAAGATGAACAAAAGTCTTACGGGTTTGGATGGACATGAGAGTGAGTAATTAATGTCAGAATTTTTTTTTTTTTTTTGGTGAACAATCTCTCAAAAGCACATTCCAGGTAGGTTATTTTTGTGAAAAAATATTGCTTTATTTATTTATTTACTTAGTTAGCCTACTTACCAACACATGTTTCACCAATAAATAATGTCACATTATACGAAAGTAAAATGCATTGAAAATGTACAGTACATGAAATTTGTATAAAAATGTGTACATCTAGTATCCAGATGAAAACATCAATAAATATGCACAAAGATCACAGAACAATTAAAGTGATTAAAAATATAAACTTTCTCAATTCTGTTTTGCAGGTAAAAGATAATAAAACCTATGAGTTTGACAACACAGCAGCCTGGCGTATTGACTCCTACTATTCCATGGGAATTCTTGGATTTGGCCTGTTTGTCTTATTAGGAATTACATCCCTTCCGTCTGTCAGCAACTCCCTAAACTGGAGGGAGTTCAATTTTGTACAGGTATTACGTCCACACTCTGTGGAAATGCATACATTTGAGTGTCACTGGAGAAGATTTTGCTAATTACTAACAATGATGTTTGTTAAAATAATTGTTCCTTCTTTCCTTTACAGTCTAAACTGGGCTACATGACCCTGCTGCTCTGCACCTTGCACACATTCCTATATGGCTGGGATAGATTTCTGAAAGCTTCATCATATAGGTGGTGGATGCCTCAAGCATACATGTTGTCTCTGGTGGTCCCCTGTGTGGTTCTGATCCTGAAGTTAATCCTGATCATGCCATGTGTGGACCGCAAGGTCACCCGTATCCGTCAAGGCTGGGAGAGACAGAGCAAGACTTCATCAAACAGCAAAGACACAAAGACAAACCAACCACTCATGGCGTAGCCAAAAACCATCAGATGAAACTGAGACTTAATTGAGCAACTGACTTGGGACTTGACTTAGACTCAAAATCTGTAGGTCTACAAGATCTCACTATATAACCTACGAATTCCATTACCATTTAAACTTGGGACATATTTAGAATGGTACTCACAAATGCATATTATATTATGACCACCGATTGCACATCACAACATAACCAATCCATATCATATATGTTCATATTAGAAATTGTCTATCCCTTTTAAAGAATACAAAGGCAGCAATGGTGGCAGGACTTTTATTAGAGCACACTTTTCTGTATTGTGTAAAGTACTTGTCTTTTTTTATTACCTGCTTCCTCTGGGCTATTTCCTCTCAAGAGCCTCCCAGTGGGCTTTTTCCTTTAGATATTATCGATCCGAAACTGAGCAGCAACTTACTTCTTGAACTGTTTCTGGGTTTGGGCTTTCCCGTCTGCAGAAAAGCTCATCTTTCTCTCTCTTGTGAAGTATAAAGGAGCTGTCAATCACACTGGCTTTCACCTTCACTGGTGAATGGCCCTTTATGTACTTTTATGAAGAATTGCAGGCTGCAAAGAATGTAGCTTAGACCAAAATAGCAAGGCTCATTTTATGACAAATATTTCTGAAAGTCTGTAAATGCACAGTTGAAGAATAACTTCTGAGCACAAAACATTGTCAAAAAATATTGGATGTTCACTGATTTTGATTTTGTTTTTGTATCACTTATATAAAATCAAAATAAAAGCAGAAATGCATGTCATAATGACATTTAAACTTTTCAAAATCATTATTCATACGCATAGATGTTTGTAAAGGATTGGCCATTACTGTCAGGGAAAAAACATGCTGAAGATAACCTTCAAATTAGCTTGGATTGTATTTGTTCAGAAAAATTGTATAACAGTTTATTGGCTGTATAATTATAAATAAATATGTTATATATTTATATATTAACAAATATAAACATACACACACATATACACATACATATATATATATATATATATATATATATAAGCTAATTTTATAAACTAGTAAATACACACATTTTATAAACTAATAAAACCACC
This sequence comes from Scardinius erythrophthalmus, assembly GCF_964197995.2. Taxonomy (NCBI): domain Eukaryota; kingdom Metazoa; phylum Chordata; class Actinopteri; order Cypriniformes; family Leuciscidae; genus Scardinius; species Scardinius erythrophthalmus. Next base: position 16,280,501 of record NC_138236.1, read on the forward strand.
AATGACAATTTTGGAGCAGTCCAAATTCTTTTAATTATATCTATGTGGTAAACCAAAGTTACAGTTATGTTGTGTTGTAATGCTGTGTTTTACGTAAACATATATTTTGAAACAAAAGAATTATTACTTACATAGATGACAGCATCAATAATGAGGTGGCAGGACAGGCTTTTAATTAGAGAGATCATGATGCATAATGAGATGTCATTTCTGTTTTTGGCATTAATGACATAAAAGATAAGCAGGTAAAAGAGAGCAGTCAGTCCTGTGCAATGCAGAAATGACGTCTCCAGAGTGCAAAGAGTTGCACAGTCAGTTCTTCAATCTCTGTCCATCTGTCCAAACCAAAACTTAATGTTAATCACTAGTCTGGTCTCCACAGACCAACCTCTGACCAGAAGAATCCATGTTGAAACTGTACACTGTAGTTCATTTATCATGCAACACGATTTCAGTTTGCTAAGTCTATTTGCTTTCACAGGAAATAATAGTCTTTTGAATTATTTAGGCTCGAGGAAAAAGGCAAACGAGTGTCTCTTTGAATAAAACCGTGCGCCTTTTGGGACTGCGATCAAACAATCAGCAACACACACCAAGCACATTTGTTGTGGCCTCACCACAGACGTCTCTCAGGTGATACAAAGTATCGTCATAGAGGGAAATGATGAAAGGCTGTTTGGGTTACATATCAAAAGTGCCTCAGCACTGACGATTCTGTGTGTCCCCGTGTTTGTCTCTATTGCCTGTGTATATTTCCTCATAAAATTCAGCTCTTCTCTTGCAGAATGAAGCTGGCCCCATTTCATAGATACTTTAAAAGCAAATAGAATACAGTTACCTCTCTATGTTGCTGAAAAGATGCTATTTTGCTTTGACAATCAAACTGGATACAAGACAAGCTGGTAGATGATAGATGGTAGATTTTCTTCCAACTCGACTTCAAAAAGATAGAAAAGTGAACCGGAATTGAGGGATATTCAAAGAATAAAGAGCTTTTACCATTTGGCTTTATTGGACAATATAGAAACAGTAGCCTATCAGCAAATTGAATTAAATTGACCAACAGAAATGTATTTTCTTGGCTAAATGATCACAGAACTGGCAGCAAAGATCTGTAGCACATCAGGTGGGATGACATGATGCTTTCTTTAGTTGCTTTTCAACTCAGTATCTCAGTATCAAAAATGCATGAACAACATGCTGCTGGTTTTGTAGTGGATCCTTCCCAAAAAAATATTGTAAAATGGTTTATCCGTTTCCTAATCTTGTTAGTTTTACAAGCGATTAACCAGTGTCTGTCTGACTGACCACTGAATGTTTATGGGCACTTTAAAAATCTACATTGTCACAATGCCATACCTGAGCCGACTCATCGCCTTTGACCCTTGGGGCAATAGAGTTGAGCTTCATTTTTCTGAAAAGGCTTTCTGGCAGAAAGAAAAAAAAATAAGAAGAAAAAGAGGAAACAAGATACGATAAATAAGATAAAACTTAATATGGCTTGCTGTCTTAAAGGGATTGTTCACCCAAAAATCTAAATTCTCATGTCATTTCAAAATTGTATGGCTTTCTTTCTTCTATTGAACATAAAAGAAGATATTTTGAGAAATGTCTCAGTGTTGTTGTTGTTGTTCCATATACAATGGAATCAATGGTCACCAATGGTCTGGTACCAACCTTCTTCAAAATATCTTTTATGCTACACAAAAGAAAGTCATAGCTACACGTTTGGAACAACATGAGGGTGAGTACATGATGACAGAATTTTCATTTTTAGTGAACTATTCCTTTAAGTCTGGTCAAGCTAGTCTGTTGGCAAATTTTATAGGGGATTTTGGGCACTTTTTCAGGAGACCTTCTTGCCAACCAGCTTAACTACTTTAACCCAGCTTTGAGATCATCTTAAACTAATGTATTCCAACTAAGACCAGCAAACCTCCTTAGGCTTGTCTATGCTGTTGTTTTCAGCAGCGTTATATAAAAATGTGTTTGGAAGCGATAAGTGCTGCCTGATTTTACACCTATTAACCATGTCTTATAATATCACAGTACGTGTTTGGAAAATAAAATGAGGTATGATTCAGTGGCTCTGTTTGTGTATGTTGTGTTATTGAGTTATATGATGTAATTTTACCTTTGAACCTGTTCCAAGATGCAGGGTAGTTGTTCCCACTCAGGAATGAATCAACCTACTAAATAAGACTCAAATTTCACCCTTCATCTAAACATAGACAACCCTGGTGCCATTAATATAATAAAATACAATAAATGATTCATTAAAAATCAATACGACCAGGATACTAGCAGTGGAGAGCCCTTCTCACACCTACCCTCTAATAGATAGAGTGCTTAAAGTCTGCCATTGAGGCCCACCAATGACTTCACTTCTCTGGCAACCTTGTGTGTCCACAGCAGTCCTGAGCAGTTTTTACATGTACACTGTAAACTCCATCTACAGGGCATTACATCCTGGTACAGCTGTTGCTCTGCAGATGATGTTGAAACAGCTCAAAGGATCATTGGCACACGGCTCTCAGCAATCCAGGACATCTATTCTAAATGCTGTCTCGGGAAAGCTGAATTAAGAAGAGTTCTCTAGTCAGCAGCACGAACACTTTTCTGCCTTCTGTAAAGCGAGTTAGGTCCATCAGCAGATGCACATCAAAATACAGGGACAGCTTACATCTCAATGCCATTACACTGTTCAGTCACACTGTTCCACTGGACACATGCACATGCTCACACTGCAATAGGACTTAGCCTAATTACAGTCAGTCACTGCACTCAGGTTACATCTTGCACAAAATTGAATGAATCACTTCATCTTTTTCCTCTTTACTGTCTATTACTAGACCTTATGCGCCAGAGAAACAAATGTGCAGCCATCTTTACAATTTTGTGTTCGGATGTAATGGGTGGAGCTAGATGGTCCAGACACACCCTGATAACCCTATTGCTAAACATAACTCCACACATTAAGTCCACAGAGATGGAAATGGATTAGAAAAGCTCCACCCATTAGGTCCAGAGAGGAGGAGCTGGACGTCACTTGACTCTACAGAGAGGCGGGGCTACATAAGGTCTAAACTGCAGCAAATTATGCTGCCTTCACGTGCTAAATATTAGGGCTGGGTAAAAAATATCGATTTCTCGATTTTAATCGATTCTCATTTTTACGAAACGATATCGATTCTTAAATCCCAAGAATCGATTAGTCATCCTGTTTTCAGTTGATGAATGAATGTAACATTGTTGCGTGCATCCCATCCAATAAATCGCACTAATCTTTGTGCTTTGATATTATTGATATGAAACAAAGTCTCAGCTTCAAATTACGTCCATTTTATTACGCAATTCAAAAACATAATTACCGTTTTGGCGCTGTGGTGAGATCGCTCTGGCGCAGCTCCAGCTCAAGAGAAGCAGCGCGGAGCGCACATGATCTTCTCTTCCGCCTTAATAACACCAGTTACAGCGCGGAATAAACATGAATGAGCTTCTGAAAGTGTGTTAAAAGATAGTGTACAACTTATCGAAATCCGTATCATGTGACATGGAATCGCTCAAATCAGTGTTTCAACCGTGGAAAGACGTCAGTAAAACAGCTTGCAAACAATGTCATGTAACGTCACATCTACCTCAGAAAAAACATATCGTGACCGCATAACTCGTTAGTCAGCTAGAAAAATTAGCTCTAGAGAGGAGCATTTTGCTAAATATATGCACCATATTACATATTCATTATAATGTTCTTCTATTTTAATGCATGTTTGAATAAATCTGGCAGGTTTTTTATGACAGCCACCATTTAAATGTTTATATTTCATTTAACTTTATTATTATAAAAATAAATAAAAGTGTAATTTAAGTGTTTGTATACAAATCAGTTAATTTTTACCTTATTTTTAAGCTATATTATAGTAGGCTAATGAAGCCTATACAGGCTAACTGACTCCCATAGTTTACAGCATTAGTTAAGAGATTTGTTTTCCTTGAGAAAATTTGCCATGTATTGAACCTGATATCCAAAATAATCGATATTGAATCGAATCGAATCGTAATCGAAATCGAATTGAATTGCAAGCTTGCGAATCGAAATCGAATCGAATTGTGAAATTTGTGTCAATACCCAGCCCTACTAAATATGCACTACTTTACCGACGAGACAAGTCGATGTAGCTGTTGTAGCTGTCACCAGTATCTTTTCTGTTTTTCTATGGAATTTATATATTTATTTACTTATTTAGTGTGATAACTTTCAACAAATTTGTTAATGCAACTTGAGTGATGGTGTCATTAAACCAACAGGGGAACAGAGAACAGATCCTCCTTTAAGGATAAGCTGGATTCTGCTGTTGTGTAGCATGACGTAAAATCAAATAATAGAAAAAAAGGGACAAATAATATTTAATGATATACTATGTATTTGTTCTCATTTACTTGAGAAACATTTTGTACAGATATGTTTGTGCAGACGGTTCTCGTAGACTGACAGCATTTAACAGAATGTTTGATAGTCTTGCAGAATATTCTAATAATACATCGTTTCTGCAGTAACATATTGTATCATTATTATTTCATGATCTCCCATCAGTTGTAACATTAGACTGATTGTACAAATGTGCCCTTTCCATCATTAAAAAGCTTCAGAGGTCTAAGAGGACTAAACAAGCCTGATTATTTCTTTTACAGAACTACAGTTAACCCCAAACAAGCACTTCTGGAAAAACTAAAAGCACACTGTTATGTCAAAACAGGAAGCAGATGTAAGTCATTTACTGGGAATAGCATTAAAAAAAGATAACAAAACCAAAACACTGGATCTTGTAACCAAAACCCTATTTATTTCTCCCTATATTTTTTTTCATGGTGCAAAGAAAATCAGTGCAAAGGGGAAATACCGTATACTTATTCAATAAGAGGCACTTTTGATTACTTTTAATTAGAGATGCACCGATGTATCGGGCCTACAATCGGCATTGGTCGATAAAAGCAATTATTTTCACTACGATTGTTTAAAAACAGCCGATGATCAGTGCCGATTATATCCTGTCAAACAAAAGGGTGCGGTAAAACATGACCGACTGCAACAGACACTGTGTGTGATGAAAATCTCAAGTGTTGAGTTAGTTAGGGCAAGTTAATGCGACAATAACGCATAAAAAGCTACATAAAAAGCAGGCTCTATTTGACCCTATGAATCACCCATAGTTCAAGCCAGGGTTGCCAGATCTACAGTTTTTCCCTATACTAAACATTATTTGTAGCGCACCTCAAATCCAATCATCTCAAACAGCTCTGTGCTTTGTTACTTCTAAAAAGAAACAAAGTGTCACCTTTCAAATTCTGTCCATTTTATCACAAAATTCAAACGATAAATGGCGTTTTGACGCTCTTAAATGTGACAGATCACTGTAGCGCCTCAGTTCAAGCAGCAGCGCGTGTCTTTTCTTCCACTTTAAATCAAATTATATCAAGAAAACCATGCATGAATATAAGAAGATAAGCTGAAAGATATAGTACTTACCGAAATCAGTATCTCATGTAATCACTCAATCAGTGTTTCAAGTTTCAACCGTGGAAAGATGTCAATAAAACAGCTTGTGAACATTATCACTTAATGTTGCATTTACCTCAGGAAAGTCATCCATTTGTTAGTTAGCTTTAAAATAAAATAAAAACTAGAGAGGAGCTTACAGTATTTACTGTTAATTATGTATGTTTGAATAAATTTGCCATGAAGACAAGTGCTTATGAAAACTAACTTATACTGTATGTGTAACTGAGTTTTATACAAACATTTCAGCTTTTATTTGAGTGTAAATATTATATCTGGAAATAAATAGCAGTTGAATATAATAGCTCTGTTGAGATGAGAGGGTTCTCTGTATAGTTTGCAGCATTATTTGAGAGAGATTTTTTATCCACCATCATCAAATCATTCTGAATAATTGGCTAACAGTATCGGCTGAGAAATTTCATATCTGTGCATCTCTATTTCTAATCACAATTTTGGCACATTTAAAAATAACACGTTCAAACTGTTTCATCTGTCAAAAAAAAGTCCTAGAATAAGGTTCTGATCATGGCCTTGGTCAGCATTCAAGTACATTTTTATATGGTATATGATGATGTGAATTAGTTTTGAAGAAACCTTTAAGCCTTGAACTTGCTAATACAAGTTAGATGGCAGTAAATTCTTGATGAAATTAGAAATGAAATGACATTGATTTTTTCTTAAGTAAATATGGTGTAAGGATATTTAATTAATTTAATTTTCTAATGTTTCCTCATGGTGCTTTCCTGTCAATAATATTTTTTTTCTAAAACTGTTTAATAGTTTTTTTTTTCTCTCACAATAAAATGTTCTCTAAAATGCAGAAGTACACTGTTAAAATGAATTATTATGCAAAGTAATACTTTATAATATATTTTAAGGTAAAAAGTCACATTAAAAAACAGTACAAAGTACAAACAACTTGGATGTTTAAGTCATTTCAACTTAAATTATATTAACTTTTTTTTAAAAAAGAGTTGAATCTTGTTTAACTTATAACAAAAGTTGAACATTGCTTAACTTACTTTGATGAGTTAAAGCAACGTAAAAACATATGTTGCCATTATTGATCTTTTTTTTTTTTTTTCTTTTTTTTACAATGAAGAGGGAAAGCCTAATTAAATAGATAAAACAGAAACTTTAAATGTAGTTTACTAGGCTATATATTTAAAAGGAAAATGTTTTTTATGAAAATTAAAAATAAATTCAAAGTCCCCCTTTGGTGACAGAAAATGTCAAAAAGTGATTAGCTATCCAGTCATCACCTAAACGTTTAAAGCTTACATGTTATCTTCTATATTTGACTGGCATAAGCTGAATGTTCTTGTTGCTTTCTATACCGTGGCTATCAACGATATTCTATTCACGACACTATTAATGAGTTCACTGAATTCGATTGCTATCCAAAAGAGAAAGAGATCGCCGCCATTTCCTTGTCCTGGAGTAGCCGATTAAATCGCAGCCAGACTTAAAACGGGAGTATTTCCTTCATCATGTTCCTCTGCGACCGGGGTCAAGAGCTGTACGCCTCCGCGTGCAGTCACCAGTCAAACAGCCTGTCCTGCGAGAACGCGCGCCAGACAACATCAAAGAGATTTCATCCCCAGCGAACCCGCGTTACCACGGCAACACGACACCTAACCCTCATTACCGTATCTTCATATTTAATAGAGCCTCTTTTCCGCCTTTTCGCTCGGAAACAAAGCTCCCAATGAATTATTAAGCACTCATCTATAATATATACTAGCAAGCGCTCGCGTCGCTACATGACTGTTTTTCATAGAGACATCCAGCTGCTTCACCTTATCAGTGCTCAGATGCTCTGATCGGACTTCTATAATGCTCTGGGCCAGATCCCTTCGAGTGAGTGGCCCTTTAAAAAATCTAACTGAATGTGAAGTTTTTATAGTCTCAGGCCTGTGCCAAGGGACTACATGTTGAATTAAACAATGTAAAAAATAAAATAAAAAAAAAGGTTAAAGAATGACAAAATGTCAAAAATTGGGACTATCTATCTATCTATAGATAGATAGATATGTCTGTCTATCAGTCTGTCTATCTGAGCAACAATACATCTTAAACATACTTTATAACATTTAAAGGGTCAAAACCCTGAACCAAATTTTTTTAACAGAGGTATGTGTGTTGAACACCATTGAAGACAATGTTAGCATCTGTTACATTTAATAGTAGGGGGAAAATGGTTAAATTTAGTTTTTGTCCGCTATTTTCATCTTCCGGGTTTAAAATCTTCATCGTGTCACGGCTGTGACATGGCAGAGCACTATAGTACTTTGATGACTCATCGGTGTCTCATAATTATTCATGAAACTGATTTTTCTTATCCAATGAGAAGACACTTGCTCTTAATTATTCATGACACCATGTAGAACTTTCCAATGATAGACATGTCAAACTGTGATATCGTGTAGTACAGGGGTCACCAAACTCGGTCCTGGAGGGCCGCTGTCCTGCAGAGTTTAGCTCCAACCCCAATTAAACACACCTGAACCAGCTAATCAAGGTCTCAGTAGGCATACTAGAAACTTTAAGGCAGGTGTGATGGACCTGGTTGGAGCTAAACTCTGCAGGACAGCGGCCCTCCAGGACCGAGTTTGGTGACCCCTGGCGTAGTAGATGAGAGAGGCAATGATGGGACGCGCGTTTGTTTTCGTGGTGCAAAAGTTTCAGTGCATCTTTCCCCGCGATGCTGCCAGGGCTAGACTCTGGCTGCGGGCGGTTGGTTGGCCATCAACCACGGACACATCTAAACTGTGTGTGTGTGTAGCAACCATTCAACTGGAGAATGGTGGACTTCGGCCTTGTACACCAATGCAGGTTGCGTCTTGCGAGTGATGCGGTCCCTAGGACTTTTCTATCGCTTCAAAGGTGTGTGTGTGTGTGTGTCTAAAATGTAACCCTGACCGTTTTACTTGCCTTTTGTTAAATAATGACTCGTTATTAAAATTTAGATATTTCGATAATACTTCAATTGTATGGAACGTATATACATACAGTCGGCATCTAGTCATAGTTGGGGGCGTGGTCTGGCGTGGCGAGGGTGGAGTCGGCGTGGGGGAAAACACTGCGAACATCGTGTATCTTTGAATGACAAAAATGTCCTATTGCGAGTCATTGACGCCTGCCGACCGGCAACGGTACATTGCAAAATTAACTGCAATAGGTTATGATTGCCCTTATTTAATTAAAAACTGGGTCAATGACCCAACCAAATGGCCGGAGGTGTCGTTTCCAGACATATTTTGTTATGCGGTAGCTGTAGCAGTAACATTAGCCTATAACTCAATCAACTTTCGTATATGTTGCAAACTCCATAAAACCTTACCACTTACCAATTGTATGTATGCTTCACTCCAAACTATTAATCCTTTTGTAAAACGGTGATAAGTAGTACGAAGTTGCCGAGGGACTGTGCTGACAGTTAGGCCTATCCCTAACTCACAGACTGTAGTCTGTATTGAGTGTAGACCTCAAACTACTCCATAGGAATACTATAGGAATACTATAGTATTTTGGGACATAGGCTACTATAGAAGTACTATAGAGGTATTACAGAACATCACAGAAGTATTATACACTACTATAGAAATCGTATAGGATTACTATAGTTCTTTTTCGTAAGGGATGTAGACAAATCTAGCCCACTGCCAGATACGAGTTTAACACCCACTACTATATCACACAGGGATCTACTCACACAGTAATCTCAAAAAAGTTCTGTGTGTTTATTAGGAAGGATGTAGAACTTCAATTCATAATTTGTTTGTTTATTGGCGGTACAGAAAACGACACAGCAACTCTTCGGCATGATTGTCCTGTGTATTTCAATTAGCGCCAAGGCAATGTTTTCCCCCACGGGCTAAATTCACATCAGTGACGGGGCATTCCCGGGGGCGTTCCCAGACCAACCGTCTGTATCTATGCTTAATTTGTGCAAATTTCTATGTCACTGTCCATCTTTATTATGGGGGTTCAGGGGGCGCGTAGATAGGCTATGTACAGAACTTCTTTTTTCTTTAAGCGGAAAATTTATTATTTTCAAATAAATGCATTTGTGTGTATATAAACAAATATATATTTATAATGACATAATTATACATACAGTATGCATGTACATTTATATGTTTTAAATACAATTATGATTACTGTAGGCTAATATATGTAGCAGGGCATTCAGTTACTTTTGAAAGGACAAAAATAAGGTGTCAGTGTATTTCATTAGACTTTAACTTTGTCAGCTATAAAAAAAATCTAGCATTGCCTCACGTTTTACCACTGATTTTTAGTGACAGTCGATATGCATGGGCCACAGGCGATGACAGTCCCCCCCTCCCCTCTCCCCTGCCATGCCATACCACACCCACTCTCCTCCCTTCTTCTCACAGCCATCCACGCCCATTTAAGTTGCATTTTTCAAAAAGATTGTGAACTAGACTTGAGCTGAAAGAGGGGAGTTTCATGACCCTTTAAAGTAGATCAAACACTCTCTTAAAGCTTTTCTTTAATTATTTAAGTTTGTATTTTATCAGGTCACTTGTTTGTTTTGAGATGAGCTGCAGAGAACTGGATGCTGTGCAAACACGTCTATCCAATTACCCATCACCTAATACACACAGAGACCAAATGAGAAGAGACAAATTTCAATTTTATACAGACATACATCTTACAGACAGCAAGAGAAGGAGCCCAGCAGACAGCCTCAAATCAGAGATGATATTCTCCTGTTTCTGACTCCGCACCACAGGAAACAAAAATATACGTTCCATTGTGATCAGAGATGTGCTCTTCAAAGGGGCTCATGCACAAATATTGGTTAAACTCATAACTTTCATTCAGATACACAATATATGTGTATCAAAGCATCTCACAAGCTTGCATGTGCCATTAACAGCATCCCAAAAAAGAGCAGGTGCAGGCATCAGAGCTTTCATCAGCTGTGATGTGGCCGCATGCTAGCATGTAAATCTAGTTAGCTGGAAAGAAGGAAAACATCTTCCCGGTCACTGTGACTTTGCAAAGACATGTTCCTCAACATATTTTGTTGATCCTGGAACAACACTTCTGTCTGAAAATTTTGCCCTAACCCTATCCCTACCCCTACCCAGAACCTTTCCCTAAAAACAGAGGAAAATGATAAATGAATAACACTGATGTAGTAGAAGCAACTAACCTTGGTTTTAAGCCTAAACTTGACATAAACTGTAAACTTGTCCTTCAAATCTGATTGGTTGATTGGAATGTTGTTCAAGGATTAAAAAAAGATGTTGATCCAGGAACATGTATTTGGTGAATTCACGTTCACTCATCTTCCCCAACTTACAATCCTTAGAGGTGCGATATCCCATTTTGGATGTGCTACTTGTTTTCCTGAATTTTGATACCACTGTTATTAGAACACACTGATGAGATCACACAGGCTACATGTGTCAGATGTATATCTTTCAGGAGTGCAGCAAAGAGATCTGAAGGGCTACACAGATGTGAAAGGCAGAAAGCAGGAGGAGCTGACAGAGCACAGTATCATAGGAATACACTTGGGAAATTCAAAGAGAGGATAAAGGTTCCACACTCTTTCCCTTTAGGGCATATTTCCAAACTTCTTGTCAGCCATATATACTTGAAGTTCTTATTTCAATAATTTAACAACCCATGCATGTTCACGGTTCTCTAATGTTGGTTAATAATAGTCACACAACATGCAGGTAAACAATTAAATATTTCATTATTTTTAGTTAAGTGTTTCATTTCCATTTGTTTTTATTTTTTAAATTGTAATTTTACATTTTTATGATCTAATTAATTATTAGCTTTTCAAGAACTTCAAAACCCCATTGGGAAATCCAGCTTTAGAGCACACAACTCAAGCGCTATGTTTGCATTTGTGTTGCTGCTTTTAAATAAACATATCTATATAAGGTCGCAATGGTTCATCTATAAAAGCACAGAGACATTACAGTTTTTATTTTTATTTTATTATTCGCTTTAGAGTTCTGAAAATGTACACCTTACTTACCAAACTTATCACATAGCTGGTCATTCTTTCAAAACCAGATCTCATGTTTTCATTCTAGTTAGTACATATTTTCATTCTACATAATTATTGTTTCAAAACACAACGCAATTTTTTCCGGATCTTATGAAGTCATAACGTTCCTCATTTAAATAATCCCCGCCCACGGAATACGCAAAAATGTTGGAGAGGCCTGGTTGAGGTGTGCTAGAAAAGATGAAGAGTGGTGTCGCTTTTTTTTACACCCGGAAAAAGTTTGTCCTAAGGCTGACAAATGGTTAAATGTTCCTGAACATAACCTCAACGTTTGTCTGCACTGCACATTTTACAGCGAACAGCTTCGTAAAGCACCTCTTGAAATTAGCTGTTCCCATTTTGTCGGGACAATCTGTTGTTTATGGGCCACAACTTGTAAGTATGTCTTATTATTTGTGTTGTGTTTTCTATTAACGGTTCCAATTATACATTTTATGTAGTTGCTATGATAGCTATGATGTAAACCAATGGCAAAGCTTTAGCTCCGCTCGCCTGCTAAGTAACTAACATTAACGTTACAGTATTGATGTAGTGTTTACCTTAGATTTTGTGAGCTCTTGCTTTTGTAAGACTGTTCACCGCCCCTTAGGAAAATTATCCATAATTTTGTGATAGATGATTACTGTTTGTATTACCATAATTTTTCGACAAATTAAATGGTGGTCATATCTATGAGTAGAAGAAGAAGAGACAGAAAAAAATCATAAAACATACCACAGCCTGTAAAATCCGTGCTTGAAATCCGTTCAGCTCAATCATTTTGTTCGTTAGCAATTAACGTCTGAATCGGGATCGAAATGGTTTGAAATTGACGCCATCTTTCATTTTTACATCTGAGTAGAGCTCGCGGTTATGAAGGGGCGTGACATTTCCCGAGCACGCGCTAAGCTCTGCCAATCACAACACACTGGGCCAGCTAACCAATCACATCACATTTCGTATTTCGGAAGGAGGGGCTTCATCGAAAATCCAGACTGGGGAGAGAAGGGGCTGTAATAACCATAGACAGTATATAAACTGGACACAGCGACCCCATAGGTTTCAACAGAAAAAAGTGAAGTCAATTAGAAGCTCTCACTTCCTGATGGCTGACCGTACTGCGCAGACTCAAACTGAGCTTGACGACGTAGTGACGTGAGCAACCCGTCTGTCTTCTAGTAGCTGTGCCAAGAGAAATCTGAATCATTCCCTTACGAAACTTGCAGAGACGGAGAGTGTGAGTAGGAGGTGTCCATGAGCTAGGAGCAGGAGCAACTTTTATTGCTAAGTATTCTGATTAACTACTTTGTCATTTTGCCTCCACGTCCCCCCGATTGCCTGCGAGCTTCTCCTCCTGTCCATACGGTAATCTCTCTACTGTGCGACAGAGAGTCGCGTGGTTATGACGCAATCGTTAGCCTATTTTTACAAAAACTGCATCTACAGGGCCATAACGTAAGATACAATGTAATAGAGCCTTTTATACATTTTCGTGTTTCTTTAGAAATAAATAATGGACAAATGGAGTCTTTAAACGCTTCAGATGTAAAGTTATTCGCTGTCAAAGTGATGCCAAAATGAATGGGAGTCAATGGAATGCTAACAGCAGGTGGGGGTCCGCTAATCAATGGCGGCGCCCGGGGAAGCTTCAATATTATATGAAACCCTGCCCCCCTGGTAATAACGTAAAATATGTGAAAAATAATGCGTTTTTTGAACAATCAAGCATGGAAACATATTCCAGTAGGCTACACCCCAAACATCTTAAAAAATAATAATAATTCAAATCACCCTTGTCCTTGTTGCTGAATTCATTACAGTAATACAGGCTACAGATGTCACATTACTCCATCATGTAATTGAATCCATAATGTTTGTAACAGTGGCTTATCTATCTAGTGTGTATGTTATCAAAAGTTCTGATTAAGTTATGAAATGAGGTTATACATATAGGCAAATGTATTAAACTGAACGAGAAAAGATGCAAATCAAAAGTTAGCACAGTAAGAGCTTTATGAAAGGCAGTTACTGTGAATGAAACATTTATATAGATTAAACACTTGTATTGCAGTAACACAACTGAAAATCCGATGAAATGTTTGAAAAAAACTGCACTTTTGCTAATCTGTTTTGATATTAGTACTAGGAGTTTTGAAAAATGTACCAATTGCTTGTGAACATTGCGCCAAAGCAAAATCTGTTGTAACTACCGCATTCTGCAGTAACTGCATCCAAAATATCATTCTGTCTGATTAGGTACTACATTTGAATTTTAATTTACTTCTCGACCATTAAAAAATTGTGTTTTAGCCTATAGCCTACTACAGTACGAATATAGGTAGTATGAATAAAATTCTGTCAACTGTCACGTGACCTACCAGCGTCAGTTGTGTCGCTTCACTTCATAAATCCCCTCCCGTGGCCTCACAGGATAGTAAAGTGTCCATCGAATGCTACAATGGGTGCATCTCAATCAGCTCCCTAGTTCAGTAGTCAGGGCACTGATCAGGGAGCCTGCCATTATAAGGGCTGTCTTAATCGCAAAATCCATGCACTGGAACGTTTACTCCCTAAAAAATCCTGCAATGCACCGCAAAAACCAGGGAGTAAGGATGTTGATTTATGAGCTCGGGAGCTGATTGAGACTATGTATAGCTACTACTCTTTTGGCGTACTGTTTTTCGCATACTATATAGTAGGGAAGTATTCGATTTTGGATGTCTGGTCAAGCACGCCTGTGTTGCCTTGTTACTTTCAAGTAATTCTGTGAATTTTGATGCAAACAGAACGTGTATGTTTTCCAGAAACCACAAGAAACATAAACCTATATAGGCTCCTAGGCTAGCCTACATGTTTTAATATTTAGACCACTTCTATTATTGATTGATATCAGGGTGTGAAGAGAGTTTCAACTATAACAAAAAGTTTTTATGAAAAACATCGCCTCTATAGCTTTAAATGGAATCATGGGTCAGATTTAGCCTATTGGATAAAATAACAATTATTTCAGCTTTTATTTCAATTATTTTAGTTTTATTCAATAAATAAATAAAATTAAATTAAAGTGCATTCCTTACATGTATGGTGTCAAACAGGCTTCAGGAGGTCAAAAGGAAAACATATTCTTTTCACACACGCACCAACAAACCATTATGCCCTTTTCTTTTTTTAGTGACCCCCAGCTTCCGTGAGTCATTTCATCCGTAACAACCCGGGGTCTGGGTAAAGAGACTGATCACACACTGATATGTGAGTTAAAAGGCTAAATCTTTCCCTCAATCTGCCTCATGCACACACAACACAGCACGTGATGTCCGACCATTGGTTATTAAGGTGAAAGTCAAACCCCAGCAGTGTGAACTCTCACATCTTTGGGAATCAGAGGACTTTGTTCTGCATCACTGACAGAATGTTTACTTTTGTAATATGAGAGAGTGATCAGAAAGTATATTTCTTATTTCTTGAAATATTCATATCATGAAGATAGATTGTCTCAAAAAAATCACGTTCTCATTTTGTAAGTCAGAAAACAAACATTCAAGATGCACTTTATAGACTTCAAAACATAAACGGCCATTCATTGCCATTATAAAGCTTGGAAGAGCCAGGACATTTTTTAATATAACTCCGATTGTATTCGTCTGAAAGAAGAATGTCATGTACACCTAGGATGACTTGAGGGTGAGTAAATCATGGGCTAATTTTCATTTTTGGGTGAACTATCCTTTAAGCCGTTATTGTCCGTGAAACCAAATAAAAGTTTTTAACATTGATAACACCATGAAATTAAAGGTACACTATAAGATTTGTAGATTAAAATATCCAAAAACCACTAGAATGATGTTATATATTTTGTTGATTTGTGTATTTACATTATCCCAAATGTTTCTGTAACGAGGTTAGATGTTATGGAAAGAATGAGCGGGAACCGGCGAACATTCAAACAGATTTTAATACCAAAAATAAAACAAATACCAAACAAAAGTAAAAGACGGCAGCCTCTGTTGGGATCTACGTGCAGGTTCGGTGCATTTTTTCTTTAAATCTCGTTTTCTTGATACCGTGATTTTACCATGCCTAATATCGATCTTGCTCACTACAGTGTGCAACAAGTGTATCATATTGTATCCGCCGAGCGAATCCACAGAGTAGCATTATAACAAATTTCAACACACACAAATGTATCTAATATGATAAAACAGCACTGCGTTACCCCACATACACAACTGGAAGAAGCGGAAGTGGCATAATAAAAGCTCCTCTCCTCTCTTGTGTCGTACTTGTCTCTTATTAGCAATCGCTCCAGCGGCCTCGTTCCACTCCAACGGCTTTTACAACGTCAATAAATCTTTACATTACCGGTCATCCATGAATATGATTTCTGCCCGAGTCCCGTCGTATTCGCTACCGGCTGTAGAGGTGAAGACAACAACTCCCATGATTCCTTGAAATCAAAGCTCCATCAAGCATTTGGTTTGAATAAGTGACCTCTAGTGGCAAAAAATTACATAGTGTGCCTTTACATTCTTCTTAAATGATTTACATTATTATACTATATAGATATAGAGATAGAGATAGACAGGAAAAAATCCACATTTCATAGCATACATTTGATAAAATAGTATATAATTTTATTTCTTTAATATTTAAAAGGTTTTTATGACTGAACAGTCAAGAGACATGTTTGTCACCATATTTTGAGAATGACCCAAAGGCTATAAGCTTCTTGATTAGACATTTGAGCTATAGGTCATATAACATTACCCAGATGGTCAACAGCCTCTTGAGCCTGTTTAAAGCAATTTAATAAGGGAAATGACATGTAACAGATATATTTTAATGAGCAGAGGAAACATGGATCAACTTAGCACTGTCCTTTCCCTTGACAGTTTGTCTTTTCTCTTATGAATATTAGCTTGGATGCTATTGTATGTGTGGGTGAGTGTATGGATCCTAACAGATTGTTCAAAGCTCTCCAATTTCGTTCAATGCTCAATATTCTTTTTGCAACATGCTTGTAATCATTCCATCTTTTGTAGAGAGAAACTTAGCTGTCCTTCATGTTTTGTTTTATTCTGATTATCCCCCCTCTGTCATCAGCTCAGGGTCACAGATGTCGCTCAGGCCTTTGGAACATTTTTTCCATTTCTTATCACTTTCTCTCTCTCTCTCACCCTTCCATTGTCTCTCTCTTTTATTTGAAGCGCAGCCCTTATCCATTTCACACATCTTATTTTCTCAAGGGAAGGACTCTGTCCCCTGCCCCACACGTAACCAAACTCGTGTCTGTCTCTTATCAGTTACCTTTCTTTCATCCAAGGTTATCGCAATGCATCACAACCCCCAGTTTGCTCTTCTCATACTTTTTCAAATCTAAAAAAGATGACATTTTCAATGGATTGTCAGCTACACAAAACAGCACCATTTTGTCCTTCACCCAAAAAAATATGCAGTGTGAAAAGAACAGATAACACCAAAAGAGTTTTTTTGTCTGTCTGCATGAGCACAAGAAACTGAAAGTGACATTGATTGGATGTGGGGTCATTTTTCTCTGTGTGCTGTTCAAGTGCATATGTGCATGGCAGAGCTCTTTCTGCAGTTGCTTTTGTTTCTATGGTGTTTGATTGATTCTTAGTTCAGTTCAGGTGTGTCTTGTTAATTTGCTCTTCAGTTCTGTCTATATAAACCCTGTGTTCTGTCTGGTTCTTTGTCAGTTATTAACATTACTTGTTTTGGTTGTTCTGTTCCCGATCTTGTCCATGAGTATCCGTTTGTTAAAGTTTGTTTTTTTGTTTAATAAAGCTGCTGCACATAGATCCTGCTTCCTCCATCTCTGCATCCGATTGTAACAGAATAATTGACCAACATTGGATCTAGCAGCAGTAAAAATGGACTTGGCTGGCCATGACCTGAATGACTACCTCATCAGAGTCCTGATCGAGAGAGGTCTCCGCATCACCATCACCCCAGTGATGGCTCAAGCCCCTTACCAGAGTCCCAAGATGGCCGCCGTACCTGAGTCTCGTCCCATCATGGCCGTCCTTCCAGAGCCTTGTCCCGTCCCCGGCCGTAGTGGCCAACCCTAGCCCTGATGGCAAGGCCACGAAGGCCGATCCCCTCTGGCCCCCTGAACTGTCGGCGTCGCCCTGGAGGCCTCCTGTCCCGCTAGGCCTCACCCTCGTTGGCCTCCAGGACTTAATGCTACATATAAATAATGGCACAACATTGCAGAGCTTCTGATTGTGAAACTGCCGAGGTTTGAATTCCTGAAGAAATGGGATAACTTTTCACAGGTGAGAATGGTTTGGTTTGTGGTTTTATATGTATTAACTTAATCTCTCAAGTGAGAACGAGAAGTTTAAAACTTACAGGCTGCCGTAGCCGTACAACGACCGCCTGCAGCGTCTTCTGGGATTTCTAAAGGTTCGAGTCTGAACACATCAAAAACACATCCGGGTACTTTCATGCGTCCTATGTTAGGGTGACCAAACGTCCTGTTTTCTCAGAACATGTCCTGTTTTCACGTCCTGTCCTGGCCGTCCTGCCTGTTTTTTATAAAGTGATGAAAATGTCCTGGTTCATTATTTTTCATTGGGCCATTACGCGTGTACTTTAAATTGACGGGCGTTTTCCTTTGCAGTTTGAACACAAAACATATGAAACCGGATTCGGCTTCGCCCCGTCTTGTTATAATTAGCGCGTTCCTCAATCCGCAGCGACAAGCAGAGAGAGAGCACGTCAGATACAGAGGGCTGTGTGTGTGTGTATGTTCATCTCAGCCTCATTGGTCTGTCAATGTCAGAATATTTGAAATGACCAATCAAATCAAAGTAGGCAGACTTTACGTTCACAGAATTTTAGCAGCGATGCTTCAGTTTATGGTCAAGTGCAAGATAAGATGTAAGTGGCTAACAGCGTAAAAAAAAAAAGCCAAGATGTAAATTCACAGATGATTTACAGAGAATATTCCCGTGTTTTCGTTTCGGTCGGGATCCGTGTAAAGCAGAATGCATGAACTGCAAAGCTGGCATGTACGTGTCAGTGTCAAATAAAGGTGCTAGCAAAGTAGAAGCCCACATAAAGAAAGTACAGGCTACAAGAGAACATCAGAAGGATTGAAATTTTTTTTTTTTTGTTTGTTTTTTTTACTGAAATAGTGTAGTAGATATTTTATTTTAGTAGTAGATTTTTAACCTATGCTATGGCCATGAAAAGAAATAGTGTCATGTAAAATGTGTTAAAAGCTAAACAATTTTTTTTTAAAATAGTATTCTATTGTTGCGGGCCAAACATTGAATGGAAAGGATGTATTACTTTATGTATTAAAGTACAATAACATAGAGGTTGTGAATGCATTTGTCAAGTATTTTTTGATGCATTCACCCCCCAACCACACCCCCACCCATTAACCACGCCTCCCCAAACCACGCCCCCGCCCATCAACCACGCCCCCGTCCTGTTTTCTGAAAACTAAAATATGGTCACCCTATCCTAGCATTAGCTGGTCCAGCCTCAAAAATGCATTTTTTTTTTTTTGTCATGATTTGATTGTTTAGAAAAAAAAATTATGAGACTGTTGTTGTCAGATTTAATTGGTGATTTCAGTTGCTGCACTTGAATGCCAGAGAAGCGTTTCAAAGATGGCCACCGAGTAAAATTACTTGTCTTAAATGGACTTTGGTATTACGTCCCAAAGCTTGCCTACTATTCTGCTATACACACTCAAAAGTATGTATTTTTCTTCACAAAAAAAGTGCACATAATTTTAGGGCATAGAGTAAGTAGGCAAATTGGTGTGCAGGGCACCAATCAAAGAACAGAAAGAAGCAAATCCTCAAGCACATGTACAAGTACTGCCAACAGACAAAATATCACAAGAAATTTTTAACAGCTGCGAAAAACTCGTCTGAAAAAGTTAAGAGGAAGTGAAATCATGTGCATGACAACCACACACAGGGAGTCTCACATTTAGAGGTCACGCTCCTCACAATGTCCCCCTGGTCCGTCTTCCTCTCAGACTTACTTTATTTCAAACAGTTATTTCCTTCACTTTTTCAAGGAGTGGAGTTGAAGGTCACGTCTCCAAAGGCTTAAGCCTGTTTGAAAGAGGACGTGTAGGACGTTTTTGTTAGGGTATGTGCGCAAATACATGTGTGTGAGGGAAAGAGGTCTCACACTCAGTAATCACACCTCTGTGGTGTAATCCGTGTTCTTCAGGCTGCACTACAAAACAGATTTACCAGATTTATACAACCATCCACGTGTGTGTGAGTGAAAAGTTTACAAAGAGGTCATACACATGTCATTGTTTTATGTCTCAAAAGCATCTTTATAGCGTGCAGGGCTTCTTTTTTTTTTTTACTGGCCACAGTGTGTTTATGATCATGCTGAAGTCACAAAATGGATTTCTTCCCCAGATTCTGTTTTTAAAGTTATTTTGGTGCTGGCCAATTGAATTAATGATGGTTTGAAAAATCACAATAGCACACAGCATGTTCATCCAGAACCCATTTTCTTCAATTTAAGACCATTATCGACATGGTGACAGCTAAAAGGGAGAACATTAACCACAAACAGAACAATTCATTGATTAAAAAAAACACAAATGAATCACATCCTGTAACTGAAGCTGTGCTGTTAGCAACCATGTTGTTATACACATCTCTAAAATAAAAGTTTGAATGATTCATTCACAAATCACACTGATACAAATCAGTGATCAGATTGCAGAGGTTAAAAGCTCACTGAAGAGGAAGATTATCAGGGAGTAACAACCTAAATTTACCTCAAACATACCTATCGTGTGACTTCAGAAGATTTGAAGATTGATGCACCATACTGAAACTTGATTTGTTTTTTCTAAAATCATGTGATCCATGACTTCCAAAGCTTCATTCTCCTGAGAACCAGATTATAGCCCATATGAACCCTGCCTATGAAATAAAACTGTGAAAAAAGGCAGAGCACAGGTTTCATTTACGAGTTTGTTTCATTTCTTTCATTCATTTTAATCACTTTAAAAGTGACTTTTATTTATTTCTTCTAATCAATTGCAGAAACAGATCTGAAATTAGTGGGACACAGTATTTTGGTAAGTGCAATTCATCAACATACTCTGTGTTGAAAAGCCACAATGCTACGCAAAGCTTTGTTTCGTCAGCAGAATAAAGTTCACAAGTCATTTGGGCCATTTTTATGATGCTTTTGTGTCCCTTGTTAAGTTCGAACGCCTCAATACCCATTTATTGTAATGAAAAGAGTGACCAGTGACATTCTCCTTTTGTACTTCCCAGAAAAAAGAAATGGAATAGGTTAGTACTGGTGAGTAAGTGATGACAAAATCCTAATTTCTAGGAGAACTAAACCTTCAAAGAATCACTCTTTTGAACTCCTATGGCTTGGTCAGAATAATTTATTTGAGAGCAGTTTCACTCAAAAAACACCATGAATACACCATAAAAACAAATTTGTTCAGTTTAATTCATTCAATTGTGCAAACTCGTTCCCTTAATTTAATTAAGCATAACTTACTTGCATCAAGTTCTTTTTTTTAAGATTTCCATTTAAGTTTTGTCAACTTAATTATATCTGTGATCTGAGGAAGTGTACTCCCAGAGTGCATTAAGGCATGAATAAATTAATTGCTTTGTTTTACTACTTTGGCTTTATTTTACCATTACAATTTTATTTGCTATCGTTATTGTTATACTGACAAGAGACAGCAAATAAAATTGTAATGGTCTACATAATTAAATTAATTAAAAAAAATAACTTGTTACCATTGTTGTGGTTTGCATGCTGAAAGTGTGACTCAAGCAAAATTGCAAGATATTGTCACGAATATAGAGGGATTATATAAACCCAATTAAAAGTTTATGCCTTAAGTGTTAGCAATAAAATGTTAAAAGATCATTATTATACATGAAATATAGTTATGATATATATCATTAATACATTAATTCAAAACATGGAATAATTTAAGTATAAATATATACAATATTTATTTCTTCACTTCCTTTGAAATCAAATAACTGATTTCATGTTGCATCACTGCATCAATTGGAAGAGAATTACAATGATATAAATGAAGTTCCAAGAGCCCAAACAAAGGGAACACTAATCACAATAATGGTTAGAAATTTTAGGAAATCAACATGAATTTATGAAGTCAACTTATGTGACATTCTTCCAAAATTTTTAGTTGTATTGACAATAACATTTAAGATGACTGGAAAATGAGCAATTGCAACTAAGAAGAATTATGACTGCAGAAGTGTAAGAAATGAGTGAAAAAAGTCATTAAGTATTAAGAATTGCCCCGACTCAAAAACCATTTGCCCAGCGTTTTTTTTTTTTTTTTTTTTTGCTTTGGCAAAATGGTACTCAAACCAGTCAAGTAATGTTCACTTGGGTTTTCTGAGTAACGAAGGCATAGCATGCAAACAGTACAGATTATCCATCCATCCATCTTCTTCCGCTTATCCGGGGCCTGGTCGCGGGGGCAGCAGTCTAAGCAGAGATGCCCAGACTTCCCTCTCCCTAGACACTTCCTCTAGCTCTTCCGGGGGGACACCGAGGCGTTCCCAGGCCAGCCGGAAGACATAGTCTCTCCAGCGTGTCCTAGGTCTTCCCCGGGGTCTCCTCCCAGTGGGACGCGCCCGGAACACCTTCCCGGGAAGGCGTCCAGGAGGCATCCGGAACAGATGCCCGAGCCACCTCATCTGACCCCTCTCGATGTGGATGAGCAGCGGCTCTACTCTGAGCTCCTCCCGAGTGACCGAGCTTCTCACCCTATCTCTAAGGGATCACCCAGCCACCCTGCGGAGAAAGCTCATTTCGGCCGATTGTATCCGCGATCTTGTCCTTTCGGTCATGACCCAAAGCTCATGACCATAGGTGAGAGTAGGAACGTAGATTGACCGGTAAATTCATCACTTTCTTCACCACGACAGACCAGTACAGCAACCGCATTACCGCAGAAGCTGCACCGATCCGTCTGTCAATCTCCCGTTCCATCCTTCCCTCACTCGTGAACAAAACCCCAAGATACTTAAACTCCTCCACTTGAGGCAGGAACTCTCCACCAACCTGAAGTGGGCAAGCCACCCTTTTCCGACTGAGGACCATGGCCTCGGATTTGGAGGAGCTGATTCTCATCCCAGCCGCTTCACACTCGGCAGCAAACCGTCCCAGTGCATGCTGAAGTTCCTGGTCTGAAGGGGCCAACACGACAACATCATCCACAAAGAGCAGAGACAAAATCGTGTTGTCTCCAAACCTGACACCCTCCGGCCCCTGGCTGCGCCTAGAAATTCTGTCCATAAAAATTATGAACAGAACCGGCGACAAAGGGCAGCACTGCCGGAATCCAACATGCACCGGGAAGAAGTCTGACTTACTGCCGGCAATGCGGACCAAGCTCCTGCTCCGGTCGTACAGGGACCGGACAGCCCTTAGCAAAGGACCCTGGACCCCATACTCCTGGAGCACCCTCCACAGATTACTAAACTGTTTAAGTAAGTCAACAAATTTTTGGACATTAAGTAAAGTTAACTAAAAAGTCTTAGTAAGAACAACTGTAAATTGAAAATACTTTCAATTACATAAGAAAAGCAGCAGACATGTGCAAGACTATGTGAAAGTGTTATGTTAAAGTGTTATTAGCAGCTTGATAGCAGCAGAAAATAACAGCAGTAATAACTTTTGATTCGAGTGGACACATAGTGTGAACTTGTTTCTAAACACATATTTTTAGAGTATGCTATCCCAGAGTAATTGGAATTCAGAGCTGATGTATTCCTGTCTCCATTCTCGCCAGACAGGTCACAAAGAGCACTGCAGTTGAAGAACAGAAAAATAAGGCTGTGATGAAAGAAAAATCAAAGATAAACAAAACCAACAAACTTTTGAGCCAACGGCGAGACACACTTCAGACGGGCTCTCAGAGTCATCATCATGTCGTAATGGAACTTGCAAACACCAGGCAGAGAAAGACAGGCATAGCAACCTTACAGTCAGATAGGTGGTAAAAGAACAATACAACAGGGAGAGCGAGTGAAAAGATATAGGGGTAAAAGAAGATGAAAAGAAGGGGGTCTGATTCGCTTCAGTGGAGATGTATACATTTCTTTCATGTTACCAAAGAAAAGCAATCAGGGGGTGTGAGAGTGTGTTTGGTCACCATACCTGGACAAAGACATCAAATAATACTGATGTGCACACATAAGATGAAAAGCTCTTGGTGCACGCTGCAGAAAATGACCAATACAACATCTGCAGATCACCAGAATATATATATATATATATATATATATATATATATATATATATATATATATATATATATATATATATATATATATATATATATATATATATATATATATATATATATATATATATATATATATATATATATATATATATATATATATATATATATGTATATATTCTGTATACACCATATAGTCCCTAAATGGTATTGCAAAAACTATTTTTGTATTGAAAAACAACTCCCAACATTGGTATTTGAGGCTGATCATGACGTTTAAAGAACTAGATGTCTTCATACCACCACAGTTTACACTTTTCAGGGAAAAATCCATCTACAAATTGCTTATATTTGTTTTTACATATTATATGGAATACTATTTTAAGGTCAAAATAACACTTCATAATATGTTCTTATTAATATCATACGAGCAAGGGTGTTGTTCTGGACAGTTGTCTGTTGAGTGGATGATTCAATGACTCACTCATAAAGATAGAAGACATTTGTTTTGTTCCTGAATTACTCAGTGTTCACAAATCTGTTAAATAATGATCCAGTAATGTACTCATAAAGACAATGGCTGTGTCCAAAATGGCACACTCTCTTGAGTAGGTATTTATTTAAAAGAAAAGCTAAAAAAGTATGTTCTATATAGTATGAATGTAAACTAGACACTCCATTCGCCATGTTGCCCTTATAACGTGACCTATCAGCATCAGTTGCGTCAAGTCACCGCCCTTCACAAATCCTCTCCCGTGGCCTCATGGGATCATAAATTGTTTATCGTATGCTCACTTCAGAATCTCGCCAGAAGAAGTATCTTGGAACTTTTTGCCTATTCTTTTATGAAAACTGTGAATTCTGATATATTTATTTTGTCACAAACTGTTAACTATATAGTAGGAATGTATGTGATTTCAGATGCACCCAATCACTTGTCAATACCTTCTAGCGTAACAATGAGTAACGAAAGAGTCATTGAAAAATCCTCACCACTAATGACTAGACAAACAATTGAACAGAACAGAAGTGTTCATATAACTGTGCTTCAGAGTGAACTCAGCTCAGTCTGGTTATTTAAACAGATCCCCAAAGCCTAACCCTCTTGATTTCTGAAATATACATTTGCAATAAAAAATCAAATATGACATCTGTACTAAGAGAGCTCTAAAATAAGATCCTTAGAGGAGGCCAGAGCTCACAGCTCATCACTGTTAAACTATCATGAGTGTGACTGACAGATACTTAACTTCACTTAACCCGGCCCACTAACTACTCTTCTGCTCTTCAAATGCATCTCAGTTTTACAAGAAGATTGGATTGAGTTTTAAAGGCTCGGTTTTAATATGTCTTTCTTCAAACGGCATAAAACATTACACAAATCTATCTCAAAGGCTTATGGTAACTGACTCAAAGCACCTTGAGGTACATACTGGAATCATATGCGAATCAACCTGACTTATCGCAAGGCATGTCAAAGTTCTGATGTGTGCATTAAAGACTGTAAAACGGGCTGCACCTCTCTGTGTCGTTAATGTAAATCACACCATTAACCAGATGACTATGTACGCCACAGAGAGCTGATGGAATGAAGCATAAATCACCAAGGGTTCAATCAGTGACTGACTGTAACTCTCCCCTTTTCGCTTTGTGTCTCACTTTCACTCTATCTTTCCAAAGTGCCACTGGAAAAAGGAAGTTTTGCACTGCCTCTAAAAGTTTATCCTCTCCATTCACCTCCGGTTGTGTCGCCTCATTACTGAAAAATGTTTCACTTGCCCTTTTCTTCTCATAAATTCAATATAAAAAAGAACAGCCTTGTACAAGATCGAACCATCTCCCTTCTCCTTTGAAAGATGGCTGAACTTCCTTGAGATGCTACTGAACGCTGGCACACCATCTAATCTTACATTATATATTCCAATCCAAACAGCATTGTTCATTTACCAAATTCAAGAGTCCATCTCTTTTGAACCCTAATCCAGCATCCAATCAAAATGAAGGCTATTATATTAGATTATTGCCTGGTTTCACAGACAGGAATTAGATTAAGCCAAGATTAGGCCTTAGTTCAATTAGATAAATGTGCCTTACTACTGGTGTGCATCTTGAGACAAACATATTTAAACGTATTTTAAGATATGTCAGTGCAAATTGCTTTCAGTTAAAAAAGCTCAAACATGCATTTTAGTCTGGGACTAATCTTAAGACTTGTCTGTGAAACTGGGGGAATATTTATTAAATTAGGTTTTATACTTTCCTAAATACTCTTAACATTTGGGCATGCATGTCACAACAGATTAGGCTGATTCAGACAAAATCATCCTCTACAAAATGACGCAAAATGTTATTTTTGTTTGCTGCATTCATGCTATTACTAAACCCAGAATAGACCGCTATTCTGCATCTGTGCACCTTGTTTCCATTAGAGAATAATAGGCTACAACTGGAACAGATTTGATAAACTCATGTAGCCTACATTGTTCGTTTCAGAAAACCTGGAGCTTTATAGCGGAGCTTACCAATCAGCTCAAATATTACTTCAATTAAGACAGCTTTTAGAGAAAGTAGTAAGTATGCCTATCAAAAAAATAATGTCAAATTTGCCAACTACGTGAGAACTGCGCTATGAATGAATCAATGTCTCCATCTGCTGGTCGTCTTATGAACAGCTTCTTATAGTATACCGGACTAAAATTTGTTCTCTCCTTCGCTATATGGCAAATCTAGTCTTTTTAAATTAATTAATCTATATTTAGTGAATAATAACATTATGACGCATTAGCTTGGGGGTATCTGAAAAGAAAACCTAGCTTATTGTAAACCCACCACCTCCAACTCAAATGGCAGCACAGTTCAGCCCTGTAATTGTACTATGTATAGTGTTGTTATTTTACAGAAGCTAGATCATATTAAAGCAAGAGTGCAGTCATTGAGCTTCAAATCTATAGGTTCTGATTCTGAAAGGCAATGTAGGAATTTGTAAGAATTCCGTGCCTACTACGGATCTTCCCCATAATGTCTGACCTCTCTCAAAACTTTTTTTTTTAATTATTTTTTTACAAATTATTTATTATTGCCTTACACTGAGCGTTTTACGGATTTTTTCAGATGCTGAAGAGATCGTCCTACTATTTGGATTCAATGCAAATAATAATAGTAATAAAAAATGGTTTGTTATCTAACTTATTCTAACTCAGAGGTATACCGACCAATCACGATATGCTGTCGAAATCACGTGTTGCCGGTTAACTCTGACGTAGAACCTCCGCGACCGATAGTCCCTCCATGTGAATGTCGTCGCCAGTCTTATAAAAGCTAATTTGACAAGGTAAGGAAGCAGTATTTGTTGTATCGCCACAACCGTATGATAAAACATGTTTATTAAACTGTATCAATGTTTACTGAGTTGCTGAAAATTTGTTGATAACGTTGACAGTTTCATAAGCTTATTGCTGCGCCTGCCCAAATCGGCAAGGTCAGAATACACTTCTGCCCATGACAGATAGCAGCTAGGTAATTCAGACATCTGACAGATCTTTACATGCTGTTTACATGCAGTATAATTGGAAAGTGTCGAAGCTCAAGATTATTTCGTTGAGTACTAGTAAAATATAATTAGTTAAATAAATAATGTAATTGTTCACATCGACGAAACATCATATATACATATATCGACATCTGACTGGTGTTATTTTTTGACATAATTTGGCTCACAACTATTACTTTTCTTGTATGTGCTGTCTGGTTGATTTTTAGGTGCTCAGGTGAGATGTGGGTGCAAATGCTTTGATTGGTTGTTGAATAGAGGAAGTCCCCTTTCCAAAATGACCACCAGGCTGCTGTGCAGATGGGCGCGACGGTTTCCTCACTGCTCTCAGGTTGCCGTGGCCTCAGCCCGACCACAGACTTCCACAGTTCACCACACAGAGCCGCTGTGCCCGATGTCCGTGTCTTCGATCCGACCTTCTGCTAGGCACTTCTGTCAGGGCAATGAACTGGCCAGGATGGAGGAGACGCCATTTCCATATGAATGTACAGAACTTGTCAAACTTGTTGAAAAGGCGTCCACTCCACAGGAAGTGCTTCAGTTGTGGGCAGAGCAAGGCAGATCTGCCAGCGATGCTGCCAGGTGTCTGGTCCAGCTGAACCTGCGGATCATGGAGAAGGGCGGCAAAGAAATTCTGCAGGACCCGCGCTTCGAGCACATGCTGGAGACTGTAAACGCTCAGGTAACCATGACAACCTGAGTTGACCTGAGAACCATGTCTGAGTAGCAGCTTGAATTGAAAGTCACTTGTCACTGATAAAGATGTATTGGGCCGGTGGACGATTATCTTGTTGTTCTCGCACAGGTGTCCTCAGTTTGGAATGGATCTCTGGTGGCTCTTCTGCGTACGCTCACTATGCTGGGTGTCCCTTCGGATGCCCCTGTACTCCACTCCATCCAGAATGAAGTGCTTTGGAGGATCCGGCGCCTTACCTACCGTCAACTGGCCTACCTGGTGGACTGGGTAGCCTTTCAGCGCAAAAGAGGGTGAGATTCACATGCTTGACAGTCATAGACATTAGCACAAGTGACAATTTAAAAATAGACCTATAAGGGATGACTAGCCAGTTGTTGAATGAACTAGTTGATTAGTGTGGTAGTCTGTTTGTTTATTTTTTCAGATTTTTGTTTTAGTTATAAGATTTTAATATACATGCAGACGACTAATTAAAAATAATTCAACATTTTTGTGTCGTGACCAGAGGTCGCATTAGACTTTCTCATTGTCCGTCATTTTGACGGACAGGGTCATATGATTATTACCCATCATTTTAATTTTCAAGACTTGATGGCTTTTCATTCACATCTTCATTTTCTATCATGCACTTACAGGACAAGCATATACGGTAGATTATGCAGTTTTTTGTTTATGAAGAGAACAGTCAATGACGGAAAATATTCGGTTAAAGCGACCTCTAGTTGTGTCTTGGTTTCCCAAAAATATTAAGAAGCACAACTGTATCCAACAGTGATAATAATAAGACATGTTTCTTGAGCACCAAATCAACATGTTACAATAATTTCTGATGGATCATGTGACACTGAAGTCGGAGTAATGATGCTGAAAATTCAGCTTTGCATCTCAAGAATAAAATAAATTTTAAAATAAAAATGTTATTTTGAATTGTAATCTTTTACATAATATTATTGGTCATCAAATAAAAGCAGCCTTGGTGAGCATAAAAGACACATTTCAAAACATTTTATAAAATCCTATCGACCCCAAACTTTTGAACAATATTGTATATCAATAGAGAATTTGTATGTGCCTGCATTGAATTAACTGATTTGTATACGTCAATAATCCTGCAACAAAATGAGAAAAAAAATCACCACTTTTTTAAAATAAGTTTCTAAAGTTCTTGATGCTGTAGTTGGTAGCTGATTTGTTCTTGTAATGTTGCTGCTTGTGTTGTCATAGGTATGAAAACGAAGCGCTCACCACAACCCTGCTAAAACAACTGGAGCTGCGCTGGACAGAGCTAAGTGACAGTCGTACCATCACCATTCTCATGGGCCGTGCTTTGCTTTTCTCCCCCACTCTAATGGACAAACTGGAGGACAAAGTGAGTGCACACACTTTAAAACACCTTTAGCCACCTAGCCAATCAAACATATTTGAACACTTTGCATTATATTGTATTAGGCTTATGTAACTAACGCTGAACTGTATCCTGTGCTCTCCAGGCTCTGGAGTTGGCAGAGAGCTTTAGCGCAGATGATATCCGGAAGGTGGCATTAGCACTGGCCTCTCAAAACAGGAGGGCCGTTTCTTTGTTACGGGCTCTCTCATACCACCTGAACCAAAAATCCTCCTTTGAACTGAAAACGCCATTGCTGCTTGACATCGCATACACTTATGGTCAGTGAGAAATTGTGATAGCTTGGGTTTTTGGCCTAGACTTAATAAATACCTGTAAAAATCTAATTATAATCTCATCTTCCTTTGAATAAAAGGTAAGCTGAATTTTCACCAGGCACAGGTTCTTCAGAGAATTGCGACAGAGCTATTGCCTAGGTTATCAGATCTGAGTTCCCTAGATGTCACCCGCTGTGCCAAGTCTCTAGCCTTCCTCAAGTGGCTCCACCTGCCTCTGTTTGAAGGCTTTGCTCAGGTTAGAGTCTTTTTTTTTATTGTAATAGTCTCTCCATCGCCAGTCTCCATCTACATACACATACTTTCTTTTGTTTCCCCCTCTCTGTTGTTTTTCAGCACTATGTGAATTATAGTGAAAGCTACAGCACTCTTCAGGTCTGTAATCTTCTCATGTCTTTCGCCAAACTCAACTTCCAACTTGGCAGAGGAGAGGAGTTTTACCATAAGGTAACCAATCCGAGTGGTAATATATTGTTATTATCCTTGATTAACTGCAATGCACTGTATATTTATGTATGTATATAATAGGTTTTATTGTATGGCTACAGGTACACAAGGCTCTGGAAAGGTCCTTTCAAAATTTAGAGCCCTTCCTGAAAACAGATGTGGTCTGGTCGTTGTGTGTGCTGAACCAGGCCAATCCTGATTACATCTCTTCTGTTACAAAGCATGACTTTCAGAAGAAACTTTCAGGTGCGAAGGAATGAATGTGCTAAAAATATTCAGAAAAGACTATACTCTCATTTTGGGAAAACTGCTGAATTTATATTTCTTGTGTATCAATGTGATTAATATAATTTGCTGTTCTCATTCGAAACACACGGTGGCAGTATAAGAGCATTGTCCAATGTCTGTCTTTACTTTCATGACCGATTGAAGGCAGATCTAACCTACACTACAGTTCAGAAGTTTGGAGTCAGTATGTTTTTTTTAAAAGAAATTAATACTATTATTCAGCAAGGATGCATTAAATTGATCAAAGGTGACCCAAAAACACTATCCCATCACAACAAAAGACTTCTTCACAAAACAATCACATTTTCCACAAAAATATTAAGTGGTTATTAAGCAGTAAGTTTTCAACATTGATAATAAGAAGAAATGTTTCTTGAGCACCAAATCATCATACAGTATCTGCCAAATACATCAAACAGTTATTTTAATTTGTAATATTTCACAATATTACTGTTTATACTGTATTTTTGATCAAGTAGACGCAGGCATGGTGAACATAAATCTTAAAAATCTTATCAAACCTTTGAATGGTAGTGTATTTTAAGGAATAGTTCACCTAGAAATGAAAATACTGTTATTATTTCACCCTCATGTCTATTTTAATGTATGCGGTTAATTTTTTCATGGAACACAAAAGAATAAATTGCAGAATTGTCACACGCTTCTTTTTCATAGCTGTGCACCATATTTCAAGTCAGTCTGCAGTCATATCATGTTTCTGTGTAATTGTGATGTTTTCCTGACTCATCCAACAGGTGGCTTTGTGGATCGGACTGAGAACTATCGGCTGAAATTGCTGCATATCTCTGCCTTTGCTCAGCTGGAGCCTCTAGGAATCACTATTAAATCCCCTGCTGTCCTGCTGCCAACTGCCCAGGGGAAAGTGGAGACCAACACCCCTATGCAGAGCAGCCTACACACAACCCTCCAGAGTCTGACCAACAGCCGGACACAGGCCCTCCGCACTGCTGTCAAAACTGTATACGGCTGGACAATAGGTGAGTAGCAACTACAAGGTAATAAACGTCATAGGTTTGAGTTCCATTCATGGGTCTGACAGAACCTCCTGATAATTTGTATATCTGTTGATCTATGTTCACCACAGATGGAGAGCTTGTGGTAGATTCAGAAAATAAACCAATTGATTTGGAGAACTTGAAAGCCCCTCATTTACCTGGAGGCGGTGGACCTGATGCTTTACCTGCAGGGGCACGACGGTGAGTATTCAAGTGAAAGCTTTGTTCTAAGATCACACACAGAGATGATTTCTGATTGTGTCAATGTGCTTGTGTCTATTTGCAGAATAGCATTTGTGTCTTGGGAGTTTTCTAACTTCTGCCTCAAGAGCAAGGATCTTCTGGGCCGCTTTGCCATGCAGAAACGCCACTTACAGCTGGCTGGGTTTATAGTGGTGGAGGTGAGACAGTGAAATACAAGCATAGGAGATGAAAACATATTAAGGCCTGTTCACACCAAGAACACTAACTTATTAACATCCACATTAACAGATAACATTTTATTCATAATAAGTGCACGCTGCAATTATGTTGGAGAGTTTGGAGTTTTTCCCCTCTTTTCCACCTCACTTTTTAAATTGCTTATGAATGACCGTGCAGCCGAGCGCATTTTACTTTCGCTTGTAAAGCTTTCGAATTAACGTCAATTCGGGGTGGCAATTGCTTGAATACTGGGTTCATCATTATTCTTTATGATTATGTTTGCAGGTCTCTATTAGCATTGGGTTTATTCAAAATATTGACAAATAGGCGCTTTAACATTTCGCTTTGAAACCAAATCTTCCGCCATCGTCTTCTCGTCACGAGATAAAAGAAATCTGACTGCTGATGGTCTTCCAACACGCAATAACAGTTCTTATATGATACAAAAAAGTTCTCTCCTTTTTATAGTACCAGTGTTGTTAGCCTGATTAGTTCTATTCCTATTGTAATAGCTATTACATGGCAGGCAGTCCCCCTTGACTTTGGGTTATAAATAGCGGCAGTAAAGACAGAACTGCGGAAAAGGACTCAGGCTCTGTCTGCAGCATGTAGGCCAATCCTGTTAGCCCTCTGCCTCCTGGGGTACAGTTTAATAGAGTTGGCTGGACTTGTCTTGACTTCCAACTGAGCACAAGGCTGACATAATGCTCCTGCCATTTGATGCGCTAGCTGACACAATCCATTTTAAAAGGCAAGAGTTTGTAACATTTCTCCATTTTCTGAGACTGATTTTGTGGTCACTTAGGGGCCGTTTACACTTGGCCACTTCATGCGTTTTCTCAGATCGGATACATATCCGATCGTGAAATGACCAGGGGCCTCATGTATCAATCTTGCGTACGCACAAAAACTTTGCGTACGGCAGCTTTCACGCTCACGGTCGTATGTACTAACAGTGAAATTAACGCGAGAATGTGCGTTCCTCCACGCCAATTTCATGTCTGGCGTACGTATATTTCTCACTGTTTTTGTCCGTTGGCGACTCTTACAGGCAATGAAGTGAAGTTGCAAACATTACACAACGAATTGTTCTACAAGTCTATCGCACCACCACCTGTGGGAAACATTGCTATTAATTTGCAATTTATAAAATAAATGACATATATTGTCACACGAGCCTTATGAAAATATTCTATCAATTATGCAATTAAGTAAGAACATATAAAAGCATATTATGCAAAATGATACAGCCCTTATTCTATGGCAGCTTTGGTTTTAATGTCCACCTTTATATCAGACCATTTCTTTTTAAGGTAATTTAGAGTAGACTGTGTACAGTTGAGACACCTTAAATAACTTGCTTAAATAACAAGTTGTATTTTTGCTGTGCACGTGCGTATTAGTGTCCTCTTTGATCGTGGGAAATTTGAACAACGGACACATCTCCGATCCGAAGAA
This sequence comes from Scardinius erythrophthalmus, assembly GCF_964197995.2. Lineage (NCBI taxonomy): Eukaryota > Metazoa > Chordata > Actinopteri > Cypriniformes > Leuciscidae > Scardinius > Scardinius erythrophthalmus. Next base: position 16,313,934 of record NC_138236.1, read on the forward strand.
ATCGGAAAAACTTTTTTTTTCTAAGATATGATGTTCACTTCACCATGCACTCTCCACAATGACTAGCTTATTATCCTTATGTGACTGTTAAACGTAACTGGTATCACCACAAACGTTATTCTGTGCCCTAAAAACGGGCATATTTCATGGTATTGTGTCATGCAAGGTAATTGCAAAATCTAGAGAAATGTGCGAGGTGGCCAGCGGGGTATAGTTGAGACACACATGTACCAACTGTACCCCCGATAGAGTTCTATTAGGAAACACACTGTTTAGTTGTTCAGCCAGCAATCATGTAGCCAGTATAGGACGCAAATGAAAATACAATTTGATATGTGTGATTCTACATATCTTGTTCCTGCTTTATACATTTTAACCAGTGCTAATTTAAATAAAATGAATGCATATAAATGGATGAATAAACAAAAATGTTGCCCAGTTGTTATTTTCTTTTCTATTTGTCTTTATTTTTTATATTTACATTTACCATGAATGGTTAGTTACCTTCACGACATTAGAAATGGGTCTCTCAACTGTACCATGCACTGTCTCAAGTGTACTACATGGGTACAGTTGAGACAAAGTTGAGACAAAAAGCACCTTATATTTAAAATAAAAACTACTTGTGGGTATTATTGATTGATAACATCTTAGTCTACAAGCTAATGTAATCATGTGGCATGTCATGTGGAAATTCACTTCTTTTCAATGTCTATTTTTGTGTGAAAAATCAAAACGCAAAAAGTGTCTCAACTGTACTCAGTCTACTCTACAGTACGACGATCCCACCGCATTGACGGCATCAGCCAAACTCTCCCACTCATATTTTTTTCCTTTTGTTATTAATTCCGGAGGACAAAGTTCCAAACTTTTCCAATTTTTTTTTTTTTCGTTTCTACCTCCGATAGTAGCACTTCCAATTCACTTTCTGTAAAGTTTCATTTCTTGCCGTCATTTTCTTACTGTTTTCTTTTGCCAAAGTGGACTCATTACCATATTTAAATTGGTTTAATTAAGGGAGGAGACTGGGTGGGGCGTTGTGCTCGTGCATGTGCGCTCAAATTTACGTTAATTGGGATGTACAAAGAGAATATGCGTGGGATCCTTCGTACGCAGAGATTCATACATCTGGATTTTTTTGTGCGTACGCACATTTACAGCTTTGTCCTTACGCAATGTTTTAGTATGAATTCAACGCAAGTCTTTGTACATGAGGCCCCAGGTGTAAATGCCCTCCGAAACGCATTCGAGACGGATTTGAATCCGATCGCTCAAACCACTTCCACAAGAGGAGATCTGAGACGCATTCCAGATGAAACTGGACAAGTGTAAATGCATCTGGTTGTTGAAACCACATATGTAAATTGTACTCCTCCCAAAAATGCTAAAAAATAAACGTGTGAGAGCGTGTTATAGGCTATATCTAATGTTATAGCCAGATATGACGACGCTACTGGAACACGCATCGCCGCAGATGAGAAGCTGAGCATCTATTCATTAAGCCAACATGCAAACTATCGCAAATCAAAGTGAAAGTAAGTCGCAGACGCTTAACACACAATCATCATCATTAAAGTAGAGAAACCAATGATCTTACCAGGGCTGGTTGCCGCTCTCTCTTATTGCGGTCTTTGATTTTGAAATTTTTGCTGATGATCAATAAAATGCTATGCATCTGTTGCTTTCGGTGACGTGCACTCCATTACATCTGCATATAGCGCGGGAATTGAAGATCGGATTTAAATCCGTTTCGCCAAAACTCATTTATGTGACCAGGTGTAAATGGATTCGTTTTGATAAATCAGATAGCTATCCGATCTGAGAAAACGCATGAAGTGGCCAAGTGTAAACAGCCCCATACATTAGCAAAATTCACCCATTGTCTATTTTCAACTTTGTAAACTGCTTTATACATTGCCACACAAAACCATCACTTTCAAACCAAGCAGAATTCTGTTGGTCAATGCAGTTTGAACCTGTTGCGAAATTTGGGAAATTCTACATTGCATAGATTCCTATTGAAAATAGGAATTTCGCCTGTGAATATTTGCTAAACAATAACAAATGTGACTGCAATTTTACTCTTGAGTAAACACTCTTTTGTGTCCCCCTACAGGTGCCGTACTTTGAATGGCTGGAGCTGAAATCTGATTGGCAGAAAGTGGCTTACTTGAAAGACAAATTAGGGAAGGCTGTGGCTGAGGACATGGCTAAGTGAGCCATCCAGCCTGTCAATAACTTTTTTGGACACAGGCAGCTTATAGACATCAACAGGGCCAGACAATAACAGGACTTGCAGGTGAAGTAAGGATACAGATATTGAGTATTAGATATACACACAGAGAGAGACTGTTACAGCATCCTCAAGTTCCATGATCCACCCGAACATCAGAGTGGAAATCAAATGCGACTGGGAGCTGTGAGCCATCTCTGCAGGAACAGAAAGCAGAGCCTCCAGAAAGCAGCAAATGCTCGGAAACAACAGAGTTGTGTATCCGCTGCCTTCCCAAAAAGGAAACTGAGCCAAAGAGCTAGACATATGTTGTGAAATGAAAGTGTGTGACTGATCTGAAGGGCATAAGCAATGTTCTCCGCAGGGGGAAACAACTCCACATCAACTACACTAAATTATCAGGGCGTTGTGTTAATCCTCCACATCCTCAACACAACTGGACGTTCACACTCTCTACTTCTTAATAAATACATAGACCTTCTGTTTTTGATGTGGTTGCCTAGACAACAAATGGGGCTTTCCTTGTTTCCAAGGAGACAGTTGTTAGGATGGAAATATTTATGGAGAAAGGGATTGAGAGTTCAGTACTTAGAGATACTTTCATTACACTTAGAGAGCGCCACTCTATTATTGCTTATTAATGAAAAAGTAAAATGATACCAACTCTACTTGCCTCACCTGATATCTGTACATTTGCAAATGTGCTTGTGATTTAATTAAATATATAAAAAAATATGGTTGTATGTAAGAATACATATAGGATGACAGTTTTTGCCTTAAATATTTATTTTGGAAAGGCCATCATTGCACTGTTATTTGCTGCTAAGCCTGGAGTTACATATCACTCTGGTCAGTCTTAGTGGACCTCTCTCTTGAAATCTTGAAAAGATTTTGTACAAAGAATGGATTTTTCCATTTAGACTTTCACCTCAAGCACCTCAGTGTTTGCAATGTGTGGTATCAATAAAACTAATCTCGTATTTTCATCAAAGAGCATATGATGACTCATTGCTGTATTTTGCCCAATGTGGTTTGCTAATGTTGGCTGTCTGTCTGTAGTCATGCTGTGATGTTTTGTGTAATGAAAATAACATTCTAATGAAAGGTGAATCTGGTCTTAATTTATTTCGATGATTTGTAACGTTACACAGATTGATTGCATCAAAAGAAACAGGTTTGGTTTGCTGCTGTGCTGAGCAAATGTCCTGCTATGGATCAGAATCTAGTCTAATAAACGTGTTTTAACAATGAGCTGACTATCAATTAACAATAAATACTGAAATTTGTCTAATGTTTACTCAGATATGCGGTGTGTACCTTTAGGGTAGGCAATTTCGGAGCACCCTCCCTTCAGAGTCTCCAAAGCCACGCCTCCGACAAAACACGTGAACGCTCACAACAGTTTGCAAAGCTTCACGAGAGAAGGTCAAGGTGTTAAATAACCTCATGTCTCAAAGCAGATAACATTACAATAATATTGAACGTAAACAACTTACAGAACTCTGACTTGTACCACCTGGCTGCTGCAGATTCATTTAGCCGTTGATAGAGTTGAAACACAAATCCGAGTCTGAGGACGGGAACAGCCGGGGAAAACGTAATGGGTTGCCATCTTTTAATTACGATTACGACATGGCATAAACGCAGCATAAACTTGATGGTTTGGTTCAGGAGGAACTGTAAAAGGAGGCTGCTGTTCCTTTGCAGAGCTCAGTTATGGCCTCATGGATGGAACACGCTGATGACGTGTTGTCTACGCGAGCAGGGTGCGTGGAGGTATGGAATATGTTGTAAATGTTTTTTTTTTTTCTGCAAGCATTTAATAAAAAAATAAATATGTTGACAGGCAGGTAGGACCGTAGGTAACCGACAAACAATTTTTGGTTCTCCCAAACAGTCCCGCCTTCTAACCTGATACAAGCTCTGGTTGCTATAGAAACATTCAGTGTTCCGACTGTTTTTTTACAGTCTATGGTTCCGAGACGCGCGCTTATTCACCTTATTTTTAACGGAAATACGGGCGCAGCCAGTTGACGGTATTTTGTGCGAGACTTCCGGTCAGGCACTTCCGGTCACTGGCGCGCTAACTCACTTTTCACCATAGCGGTTAATTAAACAAGTGTTCGTAAGAACTAACTCATCTTTATGGCTTCGAGGAAGACCGGGATTGTTTGTGCAGTTAGAGGTTGTCATCAGGCGCGTCGTTAGACATGGGCATCCGGGGCTTCAGTCCCGGATGTTTTTTTATAGCCCCGGATCTAAAAAAAATGAATTTATTGATAATTATTATTATTTTTTAATAATTTTGTATTTATTTTTAAAAAAATTACCGGGTCTTTTAATATATCCTTCGGAATCAATCATGTATTAAAGAGTAACCATAGTAACTTTGATCTGCTTGAGTTACTATTACTCTCACACAGAGACGCACCACGTGAAGCATTTAGCTATCCAAGTTCATCTCCAGGATTTGCGCGCAACTCAGCCGTTTGCTCGCGGCGCGCACTCTTCAATCACGCGCAAATGCGGCGCGCCCTGTATCACGCAAAATAAACTACTAGCATGTAACGTCGTGTTCTGTCGTAAATTAAGTATTGAAATAACCAAAAGGGAGATTAAAGCGGCGTCAAAACTTTGTCGGGGCTTTTGTATTCCTTTGTAGGCTACATAAGTTACACATTTTGGCGTAGCCCTACTCATTTTTCGTTATTAATATTCTAATATTTTATCAATATTGCAAAGTCATCAAAACTGACTAAATATTTTGTGACCAAAAATGTGAAAAATAGGTCTACATCTAGCCTAAATGATCGTTCATGACATCCTTTTAGCAACCCAATTTGTCTAGATCTGTATTATTTCATATAATGAGCTTAAATATTGCTGCACAGTCGTGTGATTTAGACTGCTTGATTAACATTATTACAATGTATTCCTATTTAACTCTGATATGTAGCCTATATATATAAGGTCCTCGTGTTCGAATATTTCACCAGCATCAGCCTTTTCACAGTTTGTATCACTCCGCTTGTCTGTGTTTGCGCAACTTGCATCATTAAGCCAGTAGGTGGTGACAAGTGACTGTCTTTATGAGTGAACAATTGAAATTTAATTTAACTGATTTAATAGTGCCAAAAACATTGATTAACTCAAGAAAGAAACAATTTGCTGAAACCAAACTCAATGCTAAAAAGTTTACATCTATGCAAAATAATCCTTGAAAGATTTCTCATTTAAGGCCATTCCTGTTTGGAATATGTGATTGTGTATTGTCAACTATAAGCAGACACATTTTGCATTTCCATTTTCTAGTATGGATCATTCATTTCAAAATTTATCCTCATTCTCATGTTTAAGAATCTGTTATCTGCTTGACAAATAATGTATGTATACTGCCCACTGACATGCTTTTAAAGCTATTGTTATCAAAAAATGTTGGCCTTCAAACACCTTAAAATGCACATATGTAGGTCCGAGAAATCCAAATTTTCTCGGGGGAGCATGCCCCTGAACCCCCCTAACTACCTCACATTTTAATGTGTGTGTCTGTGTGGTAATATGGACTGAATTTGTTAACCAGTCTGTCCCCTGCATATAGACCTAAAATATACATTATTCTCTGTATCGAATCATGTTATCTTATTCCCCACCCCAGCCCCTGATGTTTCATGCTCAGCCCCTGATGTTTTTAAAACCTAGAAACGCCCCTGGTTGTCATAATAACTGGTACAAAATAAAGGTTTACTTGGAGCAGGAGTGTTTTAATCATCGAAATCATTGACATTTTAATTATCAGGCGCCCTACGACCAGAGACACACTGCGTGGCGTTTTACATGTCTTTGCACACCAGAAACGTGTCTGACGCGGCACTGCTAGGTGACATATGATAAGCCTCATTCATTGGTGAATAAAATTCGACATAATGGGGAGAGAGTTGTGGAAGGCCTATACTTAATGTTAAACATAAATATATAGCAGCAAAGACAACGTCGGCAGTATTGACGGCAAAATAGGCTACAGAATATTTCGTTCTGTATTGACAGGTGCAATATTAGAACTTTTTTTCCATTGCATTTAGATCTGTATTTGTCAAAACCTAAACTTTCAAACATCAAAATGTCATTTATTAATATGTATTCATGTCAAAATGAAATACAAACATATTTTCCTATTCTATTTTGCCTGGAAACGCTTCCAAAACGCTTGCGTGTCGCGTGAAAAATAGGCGTCGATTCTATTTATAGCATGCACGCGTTTTCCGCGCCTGTGAGACGCGCGTCTTTTTTTACTGTCTATGGTTCTAACCTGTTAACATATAACAGGTTAGAACGAAAATAAAGCCGAAATAAAAAAGGACACGCCACGCAGCCAGTGTGTCGCCGGCCTGAGGAATCCCTTCGCCTGTGGTTAAAAGCTTTACATTTGAAGAAACCATCGAAACGACCGTATGTTTGTTCTTTTCATTTCGTGAGCACCCACAGAAGACCACCCGATACCAGAAAAGTGGCTGGGCTATGAAGTCTCAATAAAAAACTACATGATAAAAACTCCAAGGAGAAACAAAATCATTATAGTAACCCCTGTATAAAATCTAGTGATCATGGCATAATGGCATGATCATGGCATTTATTTTGTATGATTTACAATTATTTATAGCCATCTACTTATTGCTATCCTATGCTTTGGTTGCATTCTGATGGCATTATTAATACATTTGACATGACAAAATACCTCCATAAGCCGCTTTTCCACCGAAATTACCCGGAACAATTTGTCCCAGGAACTTTTTTCCCAGGAACCTTTTTTGCCCCAGACCGGTTGCTTTCTGCGTTTACACCGCGGTCTAAAGTACCGGGAAGGTAAACTGCGCGCAACTGCTCCTCCCAGTCTGCGACGGACAGTAATCAGTTTTGAGCGCCACATTTATAAGTATGAAGGAGATTCAAACTGTGCTGCAGTTATTGGTTTACTAACGAGGTAGGCTAATTAACATAACAAAATAGACGAGCACTGATACTAAAGCGTGTTCAGAAAGCTCGTGTGCGTATAAAATTAGACAAGGTACGTTGTGAGATGACTGGGACGAACGCGCAAAAATTTCCTTTTGCGCAAATACTCTTAAAAAAAGCCTGAACCCCGTCTATCAATCATAAATAGTGACAGTCTTGTAAATAGTTGTTTGTTACCAACCTCAATGCGCTATTTCAATCCTGTTATAGTAAATTTGTAACATGGTTTGCCTTGCAATAGATGACAATGTGTAAACATATAATGACTTAATATTAAAAGCTGTGGCAGAAAAGAGACGAGCACTGATAAAGCGTGTTCAGAGCTCGTAATGCTAACGTTAGATATAAAATTGTATGTTATCAGCTATTGCGGACATTGGCCGTGAGATGGCTGTGACGAACGCGCAGAAAGTTTCCTCTTCCACAAATACCCAAATAATAAAGCCTGAAACTCGTCGCCAGTCCCCCAGTTTTTTTTTATTAAATTCCATATTTGCAGACAGACAACTTTACTGCATGAAGCCACTTTTTAAAAGGGAGGTTAAAAATAAAGAAAATGCTGCGTGGAGTCATCCAACCAAAATGCGGCGTGAACACAACCAATCAGCTTGTGCAGCGCACAAGTCCCACCCCTGAAAGTTCCTGAACTTTGAAAAAGTACTACCTCGTGAGCAGGGACTATCGGAGGGGGAAATATTTACCCGGAACTTCATTTAGACCCTGGTTCCTGCGGTGTAAACACATCGAGTACCAGCCCAAAGTTCCTAGTTCCTGGGGAAAGTTCCTGCGGTGGAAACGCGGCTATAGATATATTAGTCCAGCGTTGGCTCGACTGTGTTTAGGGCGGTGCTGAAGGCGCCGGCTAAGTTTTGGCACTCTGCCAGCTAGATGCATGAGTGTTTTCAACCAGGTCCGGTACCCTAACTGAGTGAGGCGGGGCTTTAGTTCTTTGTAGTATTCATCTGCTACGCATGTGTAACATTTTTCTGTCAACTCTGCATAATCCTTCGCGATCGATATCGTTATTTAGCCCAGGGAAGTGAGGAAACGGAAGTGCCGCACAAAAACCGGATATTGGACCCATGTTTATTTCCGCGTTCGAAAATAAGGTGAATAGAGCTGGTAGTCCCGCCGAAGTCTTTATCTCTGGTCCCGCCCAGAGCCATAGAGAGAAAAATAAATCCAGACACGGGCAAGGAAGGCAAACAAATCTATCACATACATAGAGGGACAACACCAGACAAAGACCATGAGAAACACTGGGGTATTTATACACAACAGTGATTGGCAAACAAGAAACACCTGGGAACAATCAGGAACTAATCAGGGTAACTATGGTAACAAATAAGGCAGGCAAGACAACAAGAGAAACAAGAAATGAACAAAAGGCATGAACAGAAAACATTATTTTTTTTCTACAAAAATAATTTCTTTTCAGAACTTCATTGAATTCCTATTCTTTATTGTCGGCTATATAGCAGATAGTTTGCTTTTTAACAGCAGAACATCCAAGAGTTAAATGTAACTTTTTCACTCTACTAAAGCATAAAAATACCATAATATGTTTGCATATATTGAGGAAACATGCTAAGTTCACATACTCGTTTATCTGAAAAACACTTCTACAGCCAGTTATTTTACTTTGAAATGTGCGTTTCCAGGCTGGAATGTTTGTTTTTGTTTTGGTCTGTGATACTGCACATTGCCAATTTGTATTGTCCATTGCGCTCGTTCCTAGTGCGTGTGCTCAAACTGGCAACCCGTGTGAGTGCTGTCCAGTCTAAGGAGCAGGAGGCAGGAAAAAAGTTGATTTCCAATATTTTGAATTGGACTGCAGTACCTATTTCGACCACTAGTTGTCATTCTTACAGACTGCACCTTTAAATAGCCCATCAGTAAATCACAAATTAGGAATAGTTCATCTGTAAAACTTTGACAACAGTTTTAAATAAAAAAATATGAAGCAATTATAAACTGTACAACTGTAAAAACAAAATAAATTCTGTCATGACAACTCTCTGCTGCTGCAGAGCATGTACCGAGACTTGCTACTGCAAATACATTCACAGACATTGCTGTTGCACATGTGACATATACATTTACCCCTCAGTAGATCTAAACAGGTGGGGAAGAGAGAGGGTTCTGAAAGCGCTGCAGACTGTTAACAGCAAACAATGGCAAGTATTTGAATGTTTGAGCAGCAAGCTCATTGGCTGCTGAAACAACAGCAACCAATCAGCTGTGCTATGTAGATAACAACATGATTGCTACCAATCAGTTAAAGACCTATCAGCCTGCACCATTCAGAGTTTCATGCCAGAACTGTAATAACATTCACTCAGTAAGTACTCACTCATTCACATACTCACTAATCAGCTTACTCTTATTCAGTTACTAATTGTGGTGTTAGATGCAGTTCTCAAATGCCTAGGCCTTAACAGCATCCGAGACAATAGGATTCTACAGCAGGTACAGTGTGTTTCAACTAGCACTTTTCCCTAAATTGCACGATAACGCTGAAGAGCACCATGTTATGATTTATGTAAATTTTAGAGGACAGACTTAAAATCATGTTATAAATGATGTAAATTTTAGAAAATCACAAACATCTAAGTTCAGTTTGACGGTCATAAAAGGACAAGAAGCTATATTCAATGTTGAAGGGAGGTAGTGAAGTGAAAATCTTTCTCCTAAAAATAGACCTCTTCAGATTAGAGAACCGTATGTCCTTTAAATTTTTCCCAATTGAATAGGACACTTCTAAGCATGTGTGGAGCAAAAATCATGGATCAGGTTTGATGCATACGCAAGTTATTTAAAGTCCCCATGAAATCAAAATTGACCCTATTTACTTTGTTAGCGCATATTACTAGTCTTGTGGTGAACAATTAATCCGTGCAAGAAAATTTAAAAAAAAAAATTTTTACCATGGTAATCTTTAATCAAAATCTGAAAATGCCCCTCCCCTCTGCATTGGAGGACCTTCTCTGATGACGTAGGTTTGAGGAATTGGTTTGGGCAACGCTTAACCACTCCCCTCAAACCGTTAGTCTGCTATGAGCGAGAGATGGAGAGGAGGAGCGCTAGAGTAAAACCCTGCCCTCTGTTCAATATTCTTTTTCACTGGGAAATACGTCATAACACTGGAGAAAAGTCGTTTGCAACTTCCGGTTCACGGGGACTTTAATATGATTTAACTGTCCCTTTGTTTTAACTGTACGCTGTCTACCCTACCAGCGGAAATAATACCACCGTACCAATGGGCCATGTGTCATTGATATTTTTAGGATTTTTAATTTTAATAATTTAGTTTAATGTTTATTTTTATTATATTATGAGAAGTAGTGATAGCCAAATTAAATTATGAAAAAATAGAACTCTGGTTTGATTTAGGCTACTTCATTACTCATGGTAGCTTAATGATATGGCATTAGTGAGCTCAGGCCATGTCATTTATGTCTAGCGATTTACCTTTTTTTTTTTTGTAGTAAAGGCTTTTATTTCATGTTTTATGGCCAGGCAATGAGTGACATCAGTGCAAGAGAAAACAATTTTTTTTTTTTTTTTTTGGTCCTTCTGTCTTCCTTACCTTGAAGGGCAGGTTGACCCAGCTTGGGTTAGTTCAGTCAGATTGCATTATGCAGGGGTGCCTCTGAAGAGCCTTGAAGAATGAAGGAAAACTGACCTCTCTGCAGGCTAGGGTAGCAGATGAGTAGCTATTCTTCCTCATCATGCATATCTCGTTCTATTTATTCGAAATCAGGAACCATTTCAATCCATTTAGAACGTTTTATTGAGTCTGGTGTCAAAGAACTTGACTGGCTTTCACAAAACTGTTTTGTGATACTGTAAAGGCAGAGTCAACTCCCTATTAATACACAATGGTTTTGAAAGTGCATTTCTGAGTAAACTGATCCATAATTTTACTAAGAAAACCTGTGACCCTTTTTTCACTGGATTTATTCAAGTTAGAGTGCCATTTTTATGTATCTGTTTTTCTTCTTCACTTTCACTTTTAATATGGATGTATTGAGAGAATTGAATCATCATTGTCTGACTGTTCCAGTAATAAAGAAAGCTATCCAGTTCCCCTAAAATTCCAGCAAAAGGTCTGGATGTTTGAAAAAGAAAGTGAGATGCAGAAAGAAAAGGAAAAACTCAGGAAAGTCCCCAAGTCTTGCCAGTCTGTTGAATATTGGATTCCCTTTCTAAAGCATCCATGAGTTCTCCCTCACAGTTGCCGTGGAAACATAGCTCTGTACTCTGTAGCTAAATTTACTGCAGTATCCCTCACTCTCACTTCCATGAAGCTCAGTTTCATTGATTTAAGATGTGGGTTTTATCTCTTGTTGATTTAAAACACAAAAAGCGTATTTCTACTGCCTCTTACTTTTGTCATTTTTAAGATACTCAAACTGTTTTATGAATTTATGAATTCATTATCAATATAACACATCATCTAACACAATATATTGTAGTTACAACAGTATCTCACTCTAACAACCTGTCAAACTCAAACAGACATATGTGTCTGTATGAGACAAACGTTTTTCAAACTCCTGATGCTAAAACTAACGCCAAGGAACGAGTTGCACGTCGTACACTCTTAAAAGAGAGAGGGAAGTGGAGAATGAGATTTTATTGTTTCTCTGCAGTATTGCTATCATGTAACCGCTTCTTGCCGGAAAAAGTCACCATGAAATCAAAATTGACAATTATCTTCATCATACATTGCGTTTTTATTATAAATGATTTACATAATTACTTTTTTTTTTTTTTAATTCAAGGCATTCACTCCCTCTTGCAATGACTTTGCTGAAGTGGGTTTTTTTTGTTTGTTTTTTGAGAAGCTGTTTCACTCGGATATACGTCACAATAGGGAAAAAAAGACTATCGTAGCTTTCTTTGCATGCCGACTTTAAAGTCACCATGAAATGGAAATTGCAATCTTTTCTTTCCTACAGTGACATATATCTAAGTGAAAAATTTTTTAGGGTGGGACTTGATTTTGTTCATCGGGAATTGATTGGATGGTTGTGGTTTGCTATTGCTGTGATCTCATGTGAGTTACTGGAGGGGAGGGATTACTATCCCGCCCTCATGCTGGTTCACACATCATCGGAGAAGTGATGTTATTGTGAAGTGGTGGGGAGATTCATATTTTTTGATGAAAAATTACGAGGGCACACTAATAAAAAAAAATGATGTGCACGGATGAATCATTTTGCTATAAACACTGCAATATTCCAATTCCTAATAAAAATGTTCATGGGGGTTTTAACGGTCTCCCAACAGGTCTGCTTTGATTGGTTTTAGAGTTGTTGTTTTTTAAATCAGCCAAACGCCATCTTAGCCAGGCTGAAGGACCAGCTTAAACCAGCTAAAACCAACCAGCTTATGCTGGTTTAAATGTTGTTGTTGTTTTTTTCTAGCGTGATTAGATTCATTTTCATCACACAACATCTCTATCTGTTTGCCTGCTGTGCTTTGTATTACTATCCCCCATGCAGCCTCCAAGAGATACAGAAATCTGCTGACATCATTGTCCAAGACCCACTTGCTGAAGGGAGAGCATGAGGAAAGGAGAGAAAAAGAGAGAGGGAGGGGGAGAGCGAGGTTATGAGGCAGCACAGCAGTGAGGAAGGGAGGGGTAATGAGAGCGACAGAGAGTCCGAATGGGGCGGGCACTCTCGTAATCAGAGAGAATACTGCAGCTCACGCTCAGATTTCCCATGCTGTTACCGGCGTGTCTCTGCAGTCCCTCTCTCTCTTTCTCACATGCACACTGACATAAATGCACACGCAGTGAACACGGATCTGTATCTCTGCACTGAGGAGACAACATCCTATACTCGTTTTCTCTGTCCTCAGTTTGCTGGCTCCTGTTTTTTAGGCAGTGCGTCAGAGACTGTGCTACACGGATATGCCCGGTGAGACTGCGCATCGGAGCGGCCCCACGCAGGGCCTTCTGGACTCTGGAGACCCACAATCAGAGCTGCCAGGACCAGGTAAGCAAATGTACACCTCACTGCATGCTACATGAGGGTCAGAGAAGGACATACACGAAGGATGCTCAGCTGAAAGCATGTGTCTAATATATTTATCTGATAGAATAGTGAGCCACACCTAGAAACATCATCCAGCATTGTCCGAAAAGAGCATTGTGTGCGTTAAGTGGTTGTGGTACACACACACACAAACACACACACTCCTCCTTCCTGCCTGTAATTACAAGAGCATGACACAGCATCACTCTCAGGACCCCAACATCAGTTGCAATCAAGGCTGTTTAGGACAAGTGCATAGGTGTCCATAACATGCCTGCATGGAATAACACTGATCTGATGTAACATGTTACTTTGAGATAAGATATTGATGCTATTTGTCGAGGGAATGACACCCATATGTTATGTACGAAAAATAACAAATATCATCGTCAGAGAAGACAGTTGACTTTCCTGAATGTGTGTGTATATTGGAACTACATTAAACCGAGCATTAACATAAACAATATTTATCATTCTATTTTGTGATAATGGTAGGTGGTCACATTTTGGGCACATGGTCCTTGATTTATCACCAATCAGTAGTTAAAGTTAAATGTCTTGGTGCAGTGAATGCACCAAAGTTAGTATGCTTAAATGAATACTATCATCACCTTCAACATTGATTAATTAGCAAAGAAAGTACAATCTGCACAAAGGCATGGAATTTTCCAGTAAGCACACAGACGGGCACGTGTATGCGTGTGTTTGAATGAGTGGAAAGATTGCCCTAAAAAAGAGAACCCTCATGTGTGACAGTTTGTCGGCACTATCTTTAGATGACTACTAATAAGGAGGAGACCTGGGACAAAGGGCTAGTAAAATCTGTAGTTGTCTCAGTCAACTCTGTCTCTAAATCAGATATGTGTTGAACTGGGCATCACAAAACAGTATGAGGCACGATGGGACAATAATATTTGTGTTTAGTGGCAATAAGGGTGTGGTATTCAATAGCTGTGTGGAATATGACAGCATTTTTTAGGCCTACCAGGCGATGTTGCTGTTCTGTGTGTAATGTCTATTGTCAGCATTAAAATGTACTTTTTTGTGCTCAAAAAAAGAAGTGCATCAACTATGATACACACACTTTTGTTACAAAAGCAAGTGCTTTCCATTTCTGATTTATCTCTTTATTCACATTAATATTTGAAGGCACTGTGAAAGTACCAGACATGTTCTTTTAATTGAATAATGCGTTGGCACAGTGTAAGAGCTAGATAAGCTAAGTGGATGTTGATCGGGTTTGCTTGGCCTGCTTCTATTCAGTCCCTCTCAATTACATCACAAGCACATACCAAGGAATCAGATAGGATAGACATTAGATCGTCAGACAATTGGGGTTAATGTGTGTTAACAAGGCCAGTTCCATACATATAACCCACTTTGAAACTTCAACGTTTTTATGAAAATATCATCTAAGCCTTATTTGTTGACAAGTAGCATATTGCACCCGACACTAGAGATCTGCCATCAGGGGATCTATTGTTAAGATAACATGGATGTTTCATCATTTAGATTCACTTGTCTCTAAGGACAATACATTGTTCAGTCAGCCACTGCTTCATAAAGCCTCATTACCATTTTGTTTTAAATCTAAACAATGCATCTCATTCTTCAGCATAATAATTGTCAGTGAATAGAATTTAACGTTTGACGTATATTGAAAGCAATGGAAAAGGAAATATTTTATAGAATGCCCCTCTTGCATCAGATATTCCTCACCCAACTTGCAGTATTATGTACAATGTAAGAGCATGGCATTTGAAACTGTGTTTGGAATGTTGATGATGTTTACTCACTTCCATGGTTCCAGTTCATGTATACCAGTAAAATCACAGATTTTTAGATTTTGGATCCAAAGAGGTCAACTTTAGCACCACCTGCTCATCTACCTGGCATACAGCAGGGGTTTGAGAGTGAAGGACATTCAAGAAAGAGGTCAGACACACATACAGAAACATAACTCCATCTGTTGTTTCATTTGAGGAGGGCCTCGAGCAGGTGTAACTTGGAATAGGACAACGTGTGCAAAACTTGCTCTGGAAACACATACACGCAAACAAACAAAAAAAAGCTTAATTTGAGCCGGATCCTGTTTCAGAAAATGTCATTTTTGCATTCCGGTATTGTTTTTAAACGATCCGGCATTAGCAAGTGCATTACATGATGACAGTGCACGCACACGTGTGAGACAGACTGACCGCAAGTTTTTTTGCAGATGTATTTGGAGGTTATGTTTTGCTATTGGCTCTCAACATATATTTTTGACCAATCAGCTTGAACCAATCAAGTTTCAAATCACTCTCATTGGTTTGTGCTTACTGATTATTTTGTGCGCAGTGAGCAGCAGAAAGTTTGGAGAGTGTAGCTATATACCTGAAATTTTTTTTTAAATAAGAAATGTGTTAATATCGGAAAAATGTCAAAAAGAAATTCAAGCATATTTTTATTTTTCATATCTGCGAGTAAAGCTGATCCCGGGAGATCCAGAGAAGACGGAACTGCACCCTTACAACTTATAGAGCTGGTAAGTCCCGCCCCTTCCGCTAACCCCACTAGACCTCTAGGTTGAAAAATCGTCAATGCAAGTGAATGTGAGAAAATAATTATTTTCTGGTCCCATTTGAATTTTGCCATGAATGTGAACATATGTTGTCTGTGAATTTTTATTATAATTTTTCGTGTGAAGAATGCTACAATTTAGCATGCTTTCGACGCGTTTGATACGGGAATCTGAAGAAAGAACGGCCCATTTGGTTTGAATGGTGACATTTGGCTACAAAACACACAGGCATCTCGATCACAGGTCTCCATAGATTATCGCAGCATTAGCACCGTGATTTAACAAGTGGAGGGAAAATGTGTTATGGGGTGACGTCACATAGGCGACATGTAGACTTTCTCGTTATGTCTTTTCCACAACTGCTAGCCAAAGAATCATACAATATACTGTCAAACTCGTTACATGAAAAATTATATAAAAAATTCACAGACAACATATGTTCACATTCATGGCACAATTCAAACGGGACCAGAAAATAATTATTTTCTCCCATTCACTTGCATTGACGATTTTTCAACCTAGAGGTCCACTTGGGGTTTTACGGATGGGCGGGACTTACCAGCTCTATACCAATCAGGATAGCTGAAGACACAAGCAACGGGAGTTAGATCAGAAATCGCTGTAATGAAAGATGCAACAACTTTGTCGGTGAGAGAATATCACTGATCAACTGAATGATATTTGTTCTCAATGTAAACAAAATACGTGACAGAATAATACACTAGGGTGTAGGGCCATGCAGAAACTTGTGAATGATGTTATTATACTTGTGCCATCACCTTTAAGTGATGTCATTGTATGTTCCGGAAAAACTGAAGTTGAAAGGACAGTGTAAATTGTTGTTTTGTATCCGGAAATTATTAATGTACAAATTAAGCACTGCCCATAAATGATTTTGCTGTGCAAATTACATTTTGAGGCAACAAAGGCCCCTCTCACTTGTGAACACCACACACACACATACACACACACACACACACACACACACACACACACACACACACACACACACACACACACACACACACACACACACACACACACACACACACACACACACACACACACACACACACACACACACACACACACACACACACACACACACACACACACACACACACACACACACACACACACACACACACACACACACACACACACACACACACACACACACACACACACACACACACACACACACACACACACACACACACACACACACACACACACACACACACACACACAATGACCGCTTTGCATCCAGCTCCAAAACAGTGCTGCCTTGTGCAGAAAACACAAGGCATGACGTTATCTTTTTGAATCGTGACTAAGCAGAACAATTAGCCTATAGTCTCACACAAACATACTGTCAAGTATGCACATAAATGTGCGATTTAGCTCAAATGATTTAGGTGATGTGTATACACAATGATATACATTATTATGGCCCAATAAGATGGATCTGGCCTGTGGTGATGTTTTTAGGACACAGAAGGAGAGATGAGTGGGAGGGTAAGTAAGATGGTGATACAGAGAGGAAAAACAGAGAGAGGAGTGAAGAGAGTGAGACGCGTCATGAAGGGCAAAAAAGACAATGGCCAAATGAGAAGGTTTTGGTGATAACCCACATTTAGTCTGTTGTAAGGTTATTGTAATGCTGGGAGAATTTAGGAGATTAAAGCGAGAAGGAGGAAATAATAATAATGGAGCTAATAACGGCTCCATTTTTCTACCGACAAACCTGTCAGATAATAGTGCAGTGGGTGAAGACAGGAACTACTCTGTGCTAATCATTTTAGAAAAAATCAACACATACAAATAAAATGCACTGAATGTCATGCATTGGTTGAGTGTAGTGAGCAACATGACTATCACAGCCTGTTGCAGCTATGAAAGCTGACATTCCCATGCTCTTTAACAAAGTGTTAAGATATTTTTAAACAATTATCCTCAATCAATTATCTTAGTACATTTACTCACACACTTACACTTCCTTGTTAAAAAATCCAGCATACGGTATGTTTTGCATGTTGGGACTAGTATGGGATGCTGGTTGCTGGTCCCCATCATGGGAAGCGAAAGTGCTGGTGGACCAACTACACAAACTGAGTTTTACTTGAACAGTATGATTATGCTAGTCCACCAGTCAGACCATCACTATGACAGCTCTAAGCAGTATAAACCAGCCTGTATTTTTTTCAGCATCCTATTCTAATTGTCTTTTTTAACTTTTCCATCCTTCATGTAAATACATTGTGTGTGTATCGCAGCGATGTTAGAAATCTAGAGAGGAAAAAGAGATTTCTGCTGACACTGCTGCTTATTTTGCTCTTTTTAAAATCCATGCTGTCACTCTGAGTTTACCATGCAGGCAAAAAAGAGCCTTGTTTCCCAAAGACGTCCAATTACTCCACGGACATTAAAATGCTCCCCACGGAGCTGACAATTCAGGCCTCTTCACACCCCCACCAAAAACCCTCACTGTCCTGAATAGAAGTAAAATAGTTTATTTTGCAGACAGTTCATGATATCTTTACGTTTGATCAATCTTAGTGGAAAAGCTTATGTAGAAACACTGATACCAAATGGCAGTGCTTGAAGTGGAAAAAATAGAGTGTTACTCATCAAAGGGGTGAACCAATCATTTGTTTACAAAGTGCTTTGGGAAGACAAACTATCTTTACTTAACATTTTCTTATACTGAACATGTTCATTTCCTGTCATCTCTTGGAAAGCCAGGTTTTTCCTAATATCTGTCATCATTAGCAGAAAACATTTTACACACGGGGAAAACCAGTTGTTTAGTCAATAATTCAAGAAGGTCCATACTTTAAAGCTCTTGATTCTAACTTGTACTTGGCCTTATGAAAAAGTAATATAGTTCTTCTAATTGTTTAAATATGGCATTGTTACAATAAGAATATAATGCAGGTAAGGCCATTGATGGCTCCTTATTATCATGCTTAGGGCAATGTTAACTTTTCTTTTATCTATGGGATGTTTATGAAAAATAGCAACCTACACAGTTAGAAACTATAGTTACGACATACCACAGTTGTGTATATCTTTAGTGAAAAATCTATTTCCCTTATAGATTATCTAGCCATTATAGCCTGAATTCTACAAGTTAGTCAAAATTCACCACAGTAAATACAATAGAATGTGATCAATTCTAGTAAAGTAGGTCATGAGTAGTTTAAAAAGCTTTCTAATTTAGTTGGTGCAGGATGATGTTTTTGTCAGTCTTTTTAGTGGCTGTTTTTAGATCATGTTCAACTTTCTCTAGCGTTTTACATTCTCAATAGAATTGGAATGGGTTGCACATTTATTATCAGTGTCGCAATATGAACGGCTTGTGCAAATCTTATCACACTTCAGTCACAGTTACAGTCATATTGTGCAGATAATTGATCCGTTTAGTTCATACAGCTTATAAAAGCTCAGAACGTGCAATGTATACAATTCATTAATAGCCTGATTCAATATTTTGGTGTGGTTTGCCAGAGTACCGGCAACATGCGAGAAGTTCTGGTATGCAAGAAAAAGTGAGGGAACACTACAGGTTAAAATACAGATGTGCCGGTACTGCGTACTGGTGTGTACCAGTCCACTTCAAGCACTGCCAAATGGATATCCATCACAACTTAAGTATTTTTTGGCCTGTACTGTTATCCCACCCTATATTACACTACTTTTGGATAGAGCTGCTAGTTGTCATACCTTAGAAAACTGGAATTCATTTGTTTTGCTGGATTTATTGCATACAGTCCACTTTAAAACACTTTATAGCTGCAGTTCAGATGACCTTTTGCAATACTGTATTGAATATTTCATATAGTGACATTTAAGTGGGACTACTAAGAGAGGATTCATGTTTGGGGCAACATAGATGGATGGATTAAAAAAATCAGTTGGATGTGTCCAGTTTGAAGTGATTTTATTAGGCATTTTCAAAGAAAGATTTGATCAAATTATCAAAATGTTTCTGTTTGCTGTAAACAGTGTAAATATTTTAGATATTAGTTATAGAATAGATCCATGCAGAAATGTTTTCAAATATCCAGCTAAATGTAATAATTATTTTTCATCCAATCTTAGATCTCTCTGGTCAAACATCCAGTTCTTCAGCCTCAACTCCAACAGATAGTGCCTCCAGTCCTTCTCCCAGCAGCCCTCCAAAACTCTCCCCACTATGTACTCCTTTTGGACCCCGTCTGGTAATGGCCAAACCAACCACTTCTCCTCGCCCACAGCCTGAGGGTGCAAGCTTTGAATTAGAAGGGCATTCTGGAACTTTCGGCCGACCAATGGGGCGGTTTGGGAGAGGAGGCTGTAGACGAGGTCCTATGAAAATGGAACGGATCAAAGTCCTAACTGGATCAGAAATAGAAAGTGACTTTCAAGAGCCCGAGACCATGGACTCAAGGGTGGTAATGGGGCAAGAGGCTTTGCTTAGAAACATGGAGACACAGAGTGGAATGCTGCTAGGAAAACAGATAGGTCAAGAAATGTCTAGTTCAGGAACCCAGCCCTCAGAACCCTCCAAGAAAGGTCATATCGGGCTGGATGAAAAAGCAAAACTAGACACTGGTCAGGTGAGTTCTATTATAGATCAGGGTAAGGGTTTTACTTCAGTCCCAGAACAGGAGAAAACCATAGGTCAGGCACTTGAAAGTCAAGTCTTAGAGTCCAAAGTGAGAGATGCCGAATTGACAGACAGCAGTACTCTTTTCCCAGACAATGAGGGAGAGCCATTGTCTTTATCTCAGGGTGAAGTGCCTTCCTTGTCATTTTCCGAACCTCCCTATGTTGTTGACCCACAACGCATTGGTGTACTTCCAGGACTGGATCCTGATCGCTACTATACAGCCCCTTCCACACCCATTAAGATGGCTTACTGCTCACATCTCAAGCAACAATGGCGCCCTGGGAGCCCGAGCCAAAGTCCGGGCTCTCCAACTGATGAGTCTGATCTGTGCTCCCCTCCTACCTCTCCCTCTGGCTCCTACATGACTGCTGAGGGAGGCAGCTGGACCTCATACACCTCCAGCACCTCCCACTCCTGCTCCCCAAACTTAACAGCTGAGACAGAGTTGCAAGAAGCTCCTGCTTGCTACGTTGGGTCCCTCTCAGAGATAGGCGATGAGCTTGGAGATGAGCGAACTGGTAACGAGAGAGATGTATGCCTGGATAAACCTGATATGCCAGAGTTGCTGGAAGATGTGGCCTGTGAGGTGGATATACTAACAAGAGACACATGTAGACCTCATTGGGTGACAGAACATGTTTCTATACAAGAGAGCAGCAGCAAAAGAAACACAGACTACCAACAGGACACAGGGATGCCCGAGGGCTCTCTGAGGCCTAGAGAATTCCAGAGTGCCCCTGATGCAACTCAAGGCTTTAATGATCCAAATTACAGTCTTGAAATGAATTTCAATGCCTGTTTCTCAGAGCCATCTATGAACCTGGATCCCCATCTAACACCAGAAGATAATGCAACTTCTGCACTTGATGCAGAAAACAAAACCCCTGTCACCCACTCTCCAGAGACTGTAGACGTAGACAGTAATAGTGTATATCTTGAGATAGGATCCTCTGCCCCTCTGTTCCATGGCTACTCTAGGGAGGATGGGCCTGAGAGTGATGCAATGATTCCTGCTTCTATGTTGCCTTTCCATGGAAGCCTGATATTCCAGGCAGATTCCATGGAAATAACCCTGTTCCCCACAGATGATGAGCAGGGAAATGACGTGGATGCATATGCTGCTGGAGAGGAGGAAGCCGATGTAGATGAGTATGATGATGAGGATGATGAAGATGAGTGTGACAATGAAGATGTGAATAATGTCGATGATGCTGAGCAGAAAGAGGCACCTTTAAGGGGTGAAAGAGGAGTGGAAGACCCAAATGAAGATGACACCTCTGCATCTTTTCTAAATTCCCTTTCAGAGAACTCAATAAACGAGGGTGTAGATGAGTCCTTTGCTTATCCAGATGACACTGAGGAGTCAATTGATTCCACATCTTATAACGGGGATGAAGATGACCATCTGTACTGCACAGAGAAGCATGCTGAACTCTCCCAACAGTTCCCTGGGCCAGATGAACCTGTGCAGTCAGTAAGCCATGCAAAACCTGAATCCTCTGGCAGTGAGAGTGAAATGGAGATATCCTCTGAATCATCTGAGCTTCTACATGTAGAATTGCAAGAGAATCTGCCAGACTGTAATGTTCATGATGAAAGTGTAATTGCACAACAAATTTCAGAAAAAAAGTTGTTGAAGGGTGAGCTTTCAAAAGGATTGACTGTACAGATCAAAACAATGGATGAGCAAGGCAAATTGAGTACAGATCCCTCAACAGTCATGGTAACATCAGAGACAGGACAGCAGATCCCCACAGATAATCCAACATCATCTGTTGATCAAGACAATGTAAAGCAAAATTATAGTACAAATGAATCCTGTGGGGCAGGTGCTGCAGCTGCTGACATGTGCTACGAGACTAATGTAGGTGATAGCCAGGAACTGGATCATAAAAATGGAAATAGCTTGGAGTTGATTGACACATCATTGCAGCTAGCTGAAACTGCAACCAATGACCTAAATAAGGGAGTCCCCCAATTAACATACCTGGATGAATGCAGCCCCACAAACATTCCAGTTTGTGCCTATCCTGAACTGTGTGAGGTACCAGATAACTTAACCTCAGCTGATGTTTTACCATTTGAAGGTTCATTGAATCAAGATAATCTGACAGAGAATCAACCTAGCAATGATGATGTAAACCATAGCTCTCAAAATATGTCCTGCTCCACATACAGCAGACTTGTAATTTCACCAAAGAAAGAGAACTCTGAGAGCAGCATTACAGAAAGGGAACTTTCCTCTGAGAGTTGGACATCAAGGGATCCCTTGTCTTTAGGTGAATGCTGTGACTTTGAGGCTGAAAACCTGCTCATGTGTGAGATGGCTAGATCAGTGCACAGTAAGGGTTTGTCTGTGGCTCATAACATTGCCGCTGGAGAAGACATCATGGGTGACGATGAGGACAACAACCGATATTGTGACCTCCAAGAGAAGATGACTGACATTGATGTTGGTGTGGTTGAGTCAAACATTGCCAGCTGGAGATCAATTCAAGATCTTTCAGAGGCAGGAGGGGGTGAGGATGATGCAAATAACCTTCAAAATCCAGAGAGCAATCCACTCATACACTGCAATTCTGATAAGGGTCTGGTGTCATCGTGGAATGATCCAGAAAAAACTTGCATACCCCTAATTTTGAGTGGTCCATCAGAACTTGCATTGAATATGCTTTCAGATGATGGGAAAGATGTGAAAGATCAAACTCCAAATACAGACTTCAACATTCCAGAGGATTTTTCTTCAGACACAATAAGGAGGGAACATGCTGAAATAACTTCTGAACAGCCTCAGGATCTGGAATCTTGTCAAGAACATGATAATGTCACATTATCATCAACCATTTCCCATGAACACACTGATCTCTGTGGATCTTCTTCAAAAACACACCTTTCCAACCAATCAGATAATCTTGGCCTAGTTTCAAACCAGGGTCAATCAAATTCTCAACAAATTACCGAAACAAACACTGAATCGCAAAACAAGCTTGCATTCAATTTGCAAGGGGGATCGTTTGGCACCTTCACATTCAGAAAGAAACCTACTGATATAAAGACTGTTGACTCCTCAGAAGCAACAGTTCTCCAACAGAGTTCTGTCTCAGATAAAGGAACAGCAAATTCCAATGATGGGGCTTCAATTGAGGTTATGGTTGAGAAAGTATTTCAATTGAGAGAAAACATCAAAAATGAAACCGTAAAAGATGAACCTAAACGCACTGACAGACAACAACTTGAACAAGAGACGACAACTGGCCCTCAGGATCAGGAGAGAGAGAAAGTTGACTCACTTGAGAGGACAGAAAAAGGAACAAAAACATGTCAAAAAAGAGAGGCACAATATTTTACAGAGACTCTTTCATTTCTGGAACAGAACAAAACGTTTGATGGTGATTCAGATAAATCAGGACTTTCTCAAGCTGAGAGTGATGAGGCAACACTAAAAACAGCACAGAATGCTAATTCAGGGCATGTCACAAAACCAAAGGTAATTGATCCCCTTAAAACCAGCATTGCTGTTTTAGCCTCAATGGATAATAAAAAGATCCAGTGCCAAGGAAAGGAAATAGAGACTACAGGTAATCAAGTGGCAGGCTTTGATATAAATTCAATGAGAGAGGAATTTGGTGAAACCCAGCATAAAGAAGATGTATCTAAAGCAGAGAACACTGAACCTGTTCAAACACCAGAACAGTCCATTTTTAACTCTCCTGACCCTAGCTGTATTGATCCAAA
The DNA here is from genome assembly GCF_964197995.2 of Scardinius erythrophthalmus. NCBI lineage: Eukaryota > Metazoa > Chordata > Actinopteri > Cypriniformes > Leuciscidae > Scardinius > Scardinius erythrophthalmus. Next base: position 16,338,173 of record NC_138236.1, read on the forward strand.
TGAGTCTGTTCATACAGAGCCAGTGGTTGCAACTCAGACGACAGACCTTACAAGGCCAGATGGGCAGAAAGAAGTTTCAGACAGTTCTTTGAGCAGTGTAAGTTTGACAGAAAGCACAAGAGACATCAATGACAATCACGTAAGGGGCAATTCATCCCTTAGGGTGGACAGCTCAGAACAAGACAGGGTCTCTCCCACATGTTCATACACAGTTATCCAGGAGGAGGATCTCTCTACCCCCATTCAGGAGTCACAGCCTGTCCATAACATTTCCCAAACATCTGCTATCTTCTCACATATTCAACCAGCTCCAGACAACAAACCCAGCCAGCCTGACTCTGAAAGTCCCCTTTCAACCACTGGAATATGTAATATGGAATTAGCAGCATGGGAATCTGTGGAACAAACACAGAATTTGCTTCTTATTCAAGACGCGTGCCATCATGAAAGTCAGAGAACAGTCATGACAGCAAAACCATGCAGACGTGAGAACCCTCCAGGTAAACTTTTTCTTGTTTCTTTAGGGTTTTTTTTTTATCCTAGGAATTCCTAGTATTTAACTATATACATGTCATGTGTTTGTCTTTAGTATGTATGGGGCACCAAACAGAACAGTGCCAGCCCACAACATCCATTGGAAAGAATGACAGTACCCCTGCCCAAAGAACATTGAATCAGTCAGATGAAAGAGAGACCCTAACCTGCATCAGTCCAAGACCAGACTCCTTGGTAAAAACTCGGCAAAACCAAGCTGAGCGACAGAGTATAGAGCAAGTTATATACCCAAATAGCTACAGATCAAAAGGCCCAGAGGACGTGGATCACCCCTTCAAAAACAACAGTATGTGCATCATCTGTTTTAGCCATAAGGCATTAGCATCTCTCTCAAGTATATTTATGGCTTCTAGTAAAGCAAAGCAGTTTTAGAGTTTAATTTTTTCTGTCTTTTAGTAGGTTCAGGTAATGAAACAGACAGTGATGGTTCAGTGCCTGAGCTTGAGGAACCCAGTGGGATATTGCAGAGAACCTCAAATCCACAGGTGAACTGTAGATTGATGACCCACCACCAACTTAAACTGCAGTACAGATGTAACCCACACACCAAAACAACTATTTGGCTTAACTTCATTCAACTCAATAAAATTACACATCAAACTATCCCAGCTGAGTATCTTAGTCAACACTTAGCTAAAATAGGAGAAGCGCATGTTAGCATACTCATTTTTATTAGTTTTAACCATATGTAATGTAACGAAAAATGATTGTACTGTAATTTGCTTTTTGAGTAAAGCAACATGCATTGCATACTTTATCTGTTTGTTCTCAACCGAAGCAGTAGCTCCACTTTTCACCTCAGTGGTAAAAAGATTTATTATAAAAACGTTTTTGTTATCTTGATTTCAAAACTTACAAAATAACACTTCATTTCAGCATTTATACTCACCAGTTCCGCTAGCTCGTTTTAATTAAATTTAACAAGCAGCAAAGATCACTTTTGAGTGCAGCACAGAGCATAAGCCAGATGAACAGCAAAGATGTTCTTGTATGTGTCATTGCAAAGTAAAATTATGCAGCATTTTATTCAGTGTTTCTATCTAGTTGAGTGTACTGTATGAACAATGTAAGGACCTACCATGCTCTCTTTATACTTCATATTTAATTTTTTTCTCGTATAGTTATCACACTCTCCTGCCGATGAGTCTGTCAGCAGAGCCAAGCAGAGTCGAAGTGAGAAAAAAGCACGAAAGGTGGGACTGCACATCTACAAGCACATTTCATGCACTGTATTGTGCACAAAATCTCTGACTTACTCTTTTTCTCCATGTGGTTGGTATAACAAGGCGATGTCAAAGCTTGGGCTGAAACAGATTCACGGAGTGACACGCATCACTATTCGGAAGTCCAAGAACATTCTCTTTGTTATTACACGTCCAGATGTGTTCAAAAGCCCTGCCTCAGATATTTACATAGTCTTTGGAGAGGCCAAGGTTAGTCTTCTCTCATAAAAAAAAAAACCAATGCAATAAAAAGCTGGCTACAAATTCCTACAGAATTCCTAGCAAAATAAATGTTTAAATATTTATATCGGTGTTCATTAATCTGGGCTTCCGGTCTGTCTCTTCTTCTCTTTGTAAGATCGAGGACCTCTCACAGCAGGTACACAAGGCTGCGGCAGAGAAATTTAAGGTTCCTCTTGACCCCTCACCTCTGCCATCAGACATCACTCCAAGCCTGACCATAAAAGAAGAGAGCGAGGAAGAAGAGGAGGTATGAATCCTTCATTTCCTCCATGAAAGGAAACGTTTTGTCATTATTTACTCACCTTCATTCATTTCAAACCTTTATGGATGAAATAATACCAGAAGTAAATAATGACACAATTTATTTTTTTGGGTGAACCTGTATGTTTGAATGAATTAAGGTGAACAACATTCTCTTTCTGTTTGTAAGCTGGATGAAGGTGGGCTGGAGCAGAGAGATATCGAGCTGGTGATGGCACAGGCCAATGTATCTCGAGCTAAAGCAGTCCGTGCACTGCGCCACAACAAGAATGACATTGTCAATGCCATTATGGTAAGCGATTGCTTTTGTATTAAACATTCAGCATTTGTACATCTAGTGTTATACTTAATTTACACTAGATTTCCTCTAGTTCAAAATCCCATAAAACTGCACTATTAAGAGAGTCCCTCTTAAGTGTATTATGCTTCTTTTGGACCTCCCATGAACTTCTTTTGTGCCTAAATTAAACCATCCTGAACCCTCCTTTTGGCATTTTTAACTGTGAAGACATAATTTAGTCTCTTTTACGGTTTACACGTTTTAAATACAGCGATAGTTCACAAACACACCCTTTGATTGCTATTGATATTTCACCTTTTCTGTCTGTTCTTAGGAGCTGACCATGTAAGAAAGGAAAAGACATCTTCCCCAACCCTTGCGTGTTTTCTTTCCCAAGTAATGCTGCTATACTGCACCCTCCTGCTGAAATAAATCTGTTACAACCAGAGCTGTTCGTTTCCCAACATTATCTACAAATCACATAAATGCACCTTACGGACAAAAATATATAGCCATACATTTTGAACATACACACTTTTAATATTGCCTTAATGGTACAGATGGTAGATCAGAGGAATGTAGAAATAAAAGCTTATGTCCTCAAAATTGATGTTTTGAATCTGACCTGAATATTTTCTTTTAGAACTTTCCCCTGGGGTATATGCATTGATCTTATCTTGCAGAAATTGTGCATATGGCACTAACTTGATTATAGAAGTGTTTTAGCTCCCCAAAGTTGTAATTCTTTGAGCAAATTGTGTAAACATGCACTATGACATCTGATAACACTTTTTATTTTAATTCATATTAATATACAAACACATAAGAATAATCAAACAAATACTGAAGAATGACCATAAAGGGATGAATGTTACCAAAACTGATTATATATGCGTTCACTTGATTCATAAAAATAATTTCTAATGCTGACATCCACATACCCAAGTGTGTGGCCCACAATGACCTTACCACTATGAAAGTATAGTTTTGACATAACTGTATAACTAGCATTAGCTATAACACTTTAGGTTTAACATAAGCCTCTTCGTATTCAAGTTAATAAAAGCCTAAAAATGAAAAGTTATGCTCTTTATTCAAGTAAGACCTGTTATTTAAGGCAACCAAAGTCTGGGCTGTGCAGTCGCTGTTTGATCCTCCAGGTGAAAGTCTCTCCAATTTCAGCTGTTCCCTGTCCTCTTTCTTTTCCTCTCCCTACCTTTGTTCTCATTGTGTCCATCTACATTTGGATCAGCTTTTAGGGGGCAGGACATTGGCCTGGAAGTGGCCCTGATTGGTAATGTTGCCGGCAGGGAAATAACGTGCCACTACGAAGGTAGAACCATCCGAGGCCACAGCTTTACCCACACCGAGTTTCTTCGAGCTTTTCCACACTACTGCAGTGAAGTGACCTAGAACAAAAAGATGATTCTTACATCAATTGGTGTGTATTGTAGCAAGGATCGGGATGTTTGTGTGGTTGTCACAAAGTGTTTATGCATGTTTGACTCACATAAACCATGTGGTGGTTGTGTTAGTGTTCAGTTAAATATTTATACCCTGAGAGACAGAGTGGAAACATTTGAGTGAAATGAGGGACTCTAGTACGTTTTATTCATTTGGCAGATGCTTATTCGAAGCTAATTACTGGTGATTACATCATGTTTTCCCTGAGAATCAAACCCATGGTTTTCACCATACTCAACCAACTGAGCTACAGGAACACCCGTTCCTAGATTCCCAACCACATATTTACAGATTTAGAGTAAGCACCAGGGTTGCCAGGTCTGCACAACAAAACCCATCCATTTGCTAATCAAAACCAGCCCAATCGTATTCCAAGCTGGGAGGTTGTGTCTACCGGTAAAAAAAAATTCTGGGTGGGGATTGCTTCAACCAGCGAACTACAAAAACGACCTGTGGAAATGTATCCCAATTCTGCGGGAAAACTGCAGACTTGGCAACACTGGTCAGTACAGATGTTATCCACTAGTCCCAGTTGTTCAAAAAGTTTAATCTGGATCAGAATTATCTGGATTTGTTAATCCCATGTTTTGCTATCCAGGATCAGGTAATCCATCTTACTTTTGTGCCGGTTTTTCAAAGCAAAATTGAATTGGATCAGCCTGATACAGATAAAAACTTTTTCAAATCTGGATTACTAGTGGCACGGTCATGGAACGTTCTCCCGAGAAACTTTCGCTTGCAAAGAACTTTTGACTCTTTCATCTCTTATGATTGTGCCAATGTAGTTTACAAACAGTGATTATAAAAAAACACTTTAAAATAAATATAATATTTACATCAGTTTGGGGGATTATTGCGCCAACATCTCTTTTTTTTATTTTACTGTACTGAATAGGTAGCCTAATGCCTACTTCCAATTTATTACTTTAACAGGTAAACTAATCAAGATCAAAATAAAAAATATGTGTGTGTGTGTGTATTATATTGTATTTTTTTTTTTTTTTACCAGTTTTAAAGTTAATACATTTTTGTCTGTGAAATCCAGATTTTTGTATCAAAAGGTATCCCAAACTTTCCAAAAAAGTAAGACAACACAAACTGATGATTTGATCTAGATCAAAACCAAGATTGGATTTTGTGATCTAATCTGATTTCAGAATCCTTTTTTTTGTTACATCATTTTCAAGATTTGATCCAATCCGATAGCTGAAATCTGATCAGATTACTTTTGAACAACTGGGCCCAGAGGGTTTTGCATCAACTACTGTAAAATTGTGAATCTTTCAAATATGTTCTGCCCTCTTGAGGCGGTGAGTAGTATAACCAGTATTTCCTGCTGGTTGAAGCTGATGACAGGCAAGGTGAATTAAAAACTGGGGGTGAGTTAACATCTGCAAGTGAGACATCACACTATTAAGATACTTTTCATAACTGAATTTTATGGGGAATTTCCTGTGCCTGGGAGGGCTTTATAAAGCTTCATTCCTGAAGGATGAGTCACATATGAGGACTTAAAATAAATTAAAAGGAAAATATTCCAGAATATAGTAGGCTATTACACGGACTGGGCCAAACTTATCTACTGTATGTGTTTGTATTGTATTTGGTTGCAACAAACCAAGGGTGCTCAATCCTGTTAATGGAAATCAACATTCATGCAAAGTTTAGTTTAATGCAAAATTACTTTGGACACTACAACAAATATGAGCAGCAGGATATGATGTCATGCCCTAGTAATTCTGCTTTAAATTAATAATACATTTGAAATGTTAAAGTCTTTCTGAACTGGACCTATGTGACTCATTTCAGAGTGGAAATGTAATATTGAAACAGAAAAAAAAGAGGACAGGGCCTGATTTTAGTTCACCTCTTCACCTTCTCTAGCATTTAAAGGAACACTCCACTGTTTTTTGAAATAGGGCCTATTCACCGTCGTTCCTGCATTTAGATAGGTGGGCAAATGCATTTTTGTCTCAGTGCATGCATTGTTTTAGTTTGGGAGCGCCGCCGCTAGCTTAGCTTAGCATAATGAATGGAATCCTTTGTTGCCAGCTATTATGTCGTGAGTAAAAGTGATTAATAAATAAAAAACCTCATTACTTCGTGGCCTGCGTTTTCACAACGAGTACAAATAGCAATGCAGATTAAGACTAGGCGATTTCCTAGGCAGATATTGGGACTATAGTGGGGTGAAGCACAGGAGAAGCACTGCTACTTGGGTGCAGAGATATCACGCAATCCACTCCACTTTCCTGCAACACTGCAAACCATTTAGATTTATATTTTGTATTTCTGTGTACTGAGCCAAGAGGTCAATAAATGGCATTTACATTCTTTCCCTACTAAAAAGAACATCTTAAACCAACCAAAGCCGCTTTTCTTGTCTTAGTTCTCTTAGTTTTTCTTAGGTTTCTGGTCATTTTAGAGGGGTTTTAGGCAGTTTTCAGCTGCTCAGGATGCATGGAATGAGAGTGAATAAAGTGCAAAGTTCTATGACTACACAGAAAAACATTAAGTTGTTGGTTTAGGTGTGTTTGATAAAAATCAGAACTAAACTTTGCAGGTAGGTTGATCTCCAAGAGCAGCAGTGCTGTAAATACTCTTACCAGTTGCAGAAGAGAATCCTGGCTGGTTGAAGTTGTACTGGTTCACTTCATTATACCAGCGATCAGACACATCTTTACCTGTCGGCACATGCACACATACATACACATAGATTATAATGTGAAACAGACAGGGCCCAAAAATTCAGTTACGATGAATTTCCAAGTAAAATTTATTTCAAGAAACAACTTGAAGCTAAACTTCATATGACCCAATATACGTTTAGTGACACTTTACAAATCACCAGACATTCCATCCCACTTAGTAATCAACTTTAGACCGAACTGGGAGGTAGTCAATTCATAATGAGTTCCAGCTGTTGAGAAAAGGAGAGCACTATCTGTCTGTGCTATTATATCGATGTAAATATGTGTCAGATGGACACTTTGAGGCAGAAGACAAGGATTTGTACCTGTTTGATCATAAGATGCCCATGCTAAATTTTCTCCACAGTTTCCTCTACTAGACTCAGCACTGTGCTTCAGAATCCTGGTGCTAGCAAGGCTCTCGGCATATCTGCAAGAAATGCATTCAGCTGAATTGAAGGGCATTAAACTGTAGTATAGATGAAAGTAATGTCAAAGAAAAGAAACGGGTGAATTTAGAGTAGAAGAATGAATAGCAAGAAATGAATAGCAAAGAGCAGAGCAAGCATATGGGAGAAAATACCTCACCTTGCTGCATCACGGCTCAGTTTACTGCTGAGTTTTAAAGGTGGGGCTTGATGTTTCCTCCTGTAATCATTATGAGTCTTCAGCACCTCCTCACAAAAAAGCCTGGAGGCTGCAAAATGAAATGAAAATGGAAAGCAGGGCAACTATTTAGTCTTTGCTAAAACTCAATAGATACAGCCTAAATTATATATTACGCAAAGCTAGTACTAACTTGACTATAGAACAGAGATGCACAAACCACTTCCCATGAAGTAAGTGCCCATTGTTGCCTTTGGCTTTTGGCTTGCTTAGTCGGGGACATTTAATGTTCAACAATATTATTGATATGCCTGCATTGACACCATTATATGAGAACTGAACTGAGCTGGACGATGACATCACTGTTTTCTCTAGAGCGGCTATATATAAATTAACTAAATTAATAACTTTTTTTTCACTGAACTTAGTTAAGCTGGACTATGATGCTATTTTCTTCTAGATCTGCTGTACAGCAGAAACAAACTTTTTTGCATTATTTTCCTGTTATCACTGTAAAGCTGCTTTGAAACAATCTGTATTGTAAAAATCGCTACATAAATAAAGGTGACTTGACTTGACTTGTGCCAAAGTTGGCCCATGATGTCCTTTGATTTGGCCATATCGAAAGATACCGCCATGCCATAGTGAAAGAGTGGAAGAAAAAACACGCCACTGAAGCATATCTTCAGTTTTGATTTGTTTTAACAAAGTTCTGATTTAACAAAAGATCATTTTATGTTTTATTTTTGCATTGAAATGTAGAGATTTTTACTTTTTATGTACATTTTAATATAACATTGGATATAATGCAACATTTTCTTTCAGCCCATAGCCCTAAATCAGTTTTGGGGTCCTTCAGGGTGAAAAGTTGGAATAGAAGGAAAAATAAGCTTGTAGCCTGTTAATGCTTGTATCCTCTATTATTTTTCACAAATCACCAAGTTATATCCACATGTCTTTGGTCTTTCTGAGTTACAAAAATAAAGTCTAATTATATGTGTCTGATTTTAGTGTTCTATAAGTAATATTTCACTATAAGAATATAATGTTAAAGGGTTTAATTTTAGTCTATTTTTGATTTCAAAATGTATTGCTTTACTGCAAACAATTTAATAAATTGAAATGTTTTAAATAACTTTAATTGTTTTAAACAAACAAAAAAATGTATATAAAATATATTTTAGAACTTTTGTCAAATAAATGTAGTTTTAATAAAGTGACTGAACATTCAGTTAATGCTTTAAATGATGGCAAAAACTACGCTCTATTCGCAACAACTTTTAGTCTGGACAAATGTTGCCAAACAATTGTGCTTGCCACTATTGCAGAGGCATAAATCCAGCTACATGATGCAATTGCTCAAACAAAGCAAGGATTGAGTAGCTAACAATCCCCAGCACACATACATACACATACACACTCAGCGTGATAAACCTGGCATATACTCAACCTGTGCTGACAAAACATCATTCAAGAGCAGAGGATGGCAGTGGCAGAGACTGAAGAAACTATGTATTTGACAACATCACAAATGCTAAAGCGAGACATGAATTTAGAAGTGAATTGTGCATTTACCTGACTTCCCCATGGTAAGAAGACTCCTCTAAGCAAAGCTCCCTCACTGTCACAGTTGTCCTGCCAGCTGTTACAATACTTCACTCTTTTTCCCCACTGTTTCTATCTCTGCCTCTTTCTCTCCTGTGTTTTTCTTTTCTTCCAGTTTAATCCTAGCATCTAATTCTTCATGCTCTGGAAGCCCTGAAACAGCACGTAAACAGGTTACAAACAAGCTTCAGTTCACTTCTTTATATCATTCTCTGAATGTATCTTATTTTCTTTCTTTTTCCTCTTCACCACACCTCCTTCCCTTTCTATCTCTCACACTGTGTGCATGGCAAAGGAGAGGAGATTCGCCACTCAGGACTGTGGTGATGACATCATCTGTATGAGCCAAGTGGCCTTATATGGTGTTGCCATTGCTGCTTTCAGCTGGAAGCACTGAGCTGAAACCAAGCCCAAGAAAGAGCACACACTTGAGTTAAACCCTGTTTATATAGTCTATGGTAAACCACATACAAACCAAGAGCATGCAAGTGCTGCACAAGATGTTAAAATATTTTAAAAAAACAGTCCTTGGGTGAAAGAGTGATAGATTATTATCTGAAATAAAAAATGTAAGTTCAGCTCCTATTTTTTAACTGGTGAAGTGTGATAGTGGACAAATGCCCAGTTTTACAGACAAGGCTTAAGCAACAGTAGTCCCAGACTAAACTGCAAGTTTGAGCTGTTTTAACTGAAAGCAACTTGCACACCAGTAATGTTTTTTCTAAGGCATGTTTATTAAAGCTACTTAAATGTCCTAATTAAACTAAGACCTAGCCCTGTCTGTGAAACCCAGTCCAAAGTCTGTTAATAAATCTGGTCTGTTTTTATTGGTTATGGCTGTCATTATCTATTTAGAGTGTGTCCCTGGCCTTGATGCAGTCACGCATTGCATTTCTTTTATTATTATTCACTATTTAAAGAAACATGAAAGTGCCAAAGGGTTTGGACATTGTGCCAAAATAATATAGATGTCGATGTATGACTCTTGCTTACCAGATAAACACTAGCAAGTGAACTACTGTCTGAGGTGTAGTTAAATTTATTTGATTAGCAATAGAACAATTTGACATCAAGTTACATCACTGATCAATGTTCTGTAAGATCAGATTCAAAAAGGATGAAGAGATTCAATGAAGAGATTTTAGTGCAATAAGACACATTTAATGTAAGACATTTGATTAAAGTATAATATGACATTTTTGAAACATGATAAAACATTAAAGAAAAAAGACGTTTAAAAATTAAAGTAATTAAAAAAAATACAGGTTTTGGTTTAAAGAAATGTGACAAATTACTGATTTCCAGATTACATGACAAAAAATGTGGTTAGCCACATAATCTAGTACATTACATATTTTAGCTTGTATACCACATTTTGATTGATTTTGACCTAACTCATTTATCACAATGACTTGAATAGGATTATCTTGTACCATATTGATATAAAAATACAAAGAGAAAGAAAATAATTTTATCTTTCCCTTTCTGTTCATCTAGTGATCAAATGCTTTGTGCCCTATCAATTTTCCCAGTAATTGTAGCCACGTGTCTGGTTTGTGTGCAATTTCACAAAACTAGAAGATTTTCTGAATATATAGCCTAAATGATATGCTTTTTTAGAAAGGAAAGTTTTTCACCTGAAAAAAAATAAATTATGAATTTATGCCATATGAATAATACGTAATTATGTAATCAGTAAAAAAGTTACTGTAGTCTGATGAGTATTTTAAAACGTAATAAAATCTAATTACAAGTGCTTAATTTTTTTGGAATCTGATTATGTACTACCCAGCAATGAAGCAATAAAGCCAGATTTCAGTTACAGACCTCTGGTGGTCAGAAATAAAAGTACATTTTTAACTCTATACAATAGCTTATAGAAGCTCTAAATCCAATGTGAACATACATCCAATACAGAAAAGTTTATTATATTGCAAAAAGTTATATTAAATCATTGCCTAGGTTTCTGCATGAAAGCTAAAATGTGCTCCATTCTTCACTTAATTATGAAGATCAGTGCAAAGGTGCATTAATAAATCATTAAACAAGACAATAAAACACTAAAGAGATTAAGCTTCATCTAGTTAAACATATTTAGGATAACTGTTGCAAAAGTTTGCTAACTGTGTGTTGCATCATTATTTTTTGTAATTCGATGTGAATGTATTATCTGCATACTGTGCTTATCTCCAACCACCACACTCCAAACCCCAACCCATACTGGCCTTAAGATCAGTTAGTATACTCTCAGCTTCATGTAAACTCAATTTACGGTCTAGGGGTCTCAGAAGATAAGGCTTACACATTTCACACACATTCACTCTTTTAAACAGCCTGTCCTGGTCTACACTCAGCACCCACCCTGGCTCCATGTGGAGAGCTACACACACATGATCCCACACATAGTATTTTTTGTGATGAGGGCTCACACTAACACTTCTATCGAAGATGTTCACCTCAAGCTTATTCTCGTAGGCTTCAGAGGGGGATTGACAGCGCCACCACATGGCCCCACCATTGTATCCACAAACACCATCACCATGTTTTGGAAGTCGAGGACAATGGTCATAAATATTTATGTAACGAGGATGCACTACAACCGTATATTGAATCTCTTTTTGGTAAAGCGCCGTCTCATAAACACGCAGAACTGGACTTTGGCCACCACAGAATTGCTCGCCATAGTGCCAAAGAAGCTCTTTAAGTGAAAAGGTGAAGCAAAAGTTTCCATAGGAAGATTCTTTATGGAAGGCCTTTGAGGTGGTGAAGTGCTCAAGGATGGGCGAATGGTTGCAAATTTGGGCAGCACTGCGATGAGGGAACAAGGACGTGAGGAAACGCTCTTCAGCCGAGGATCTGTCGTCAGATGTGACTGATAAAGCCCACCAGAGGAAATGATGTTGATCATCATCACTAGCCACCAGCTCAGACGGCTGTCTGAAGCCTGAATTGAGAAAAATACCCCTAAGACCTTCTTCTCCAGTGACATGAGACACTTTCTGGACATGGAGCTCCACAGATTCAGGATAAGCAGGAATGTCGTTTTTATACAGGTAGTCGTTCTGTATATTAGGGTTTTCTTTTAGGTCTGACAGACTCAAATGCTGTCCTTCAAAATGTGTCCCAAAACATCCTCGTGCATTTTGACGAATCATCTTATTTCTGAAACCAAAGAAATGACGAAGATTAGTTTATCATCTGTTATAAAAGGTCACACAGTATCAAAAAAACATCCCGAAAATATACTTTAGTTAAATAAATAAAGTTCGAATAATGTATGGAGGAGAACACGGTGTAATTTCTTGCAATTCCTGTCTTGCTCTTATTTCGCCTCTAGGTGGAAGCAAAGTTGCTACTCTGCTCAGTTAACTTCTAACACTTAAATTCTGATGATTCTTTATTACAATTATCTTAAACGTCACATACAAATATCAAAGATTGAAAAAAAAATCTCAGTTCAAATAGACACGACGCTTCTTGAAATATTGCATCTTTAAAAATAAATAGGCCAGTCATTATGTTAAGAGTTCTTTTCAGATCGGGTTTTAAAAAGAGATTCATCCATTAGGTGTCATATTTAAAGGAACATTAAAAAGAAAACAGACCTATGTTTAGGCTTTTCTGTATAGAACATTATAGTTAAAAAAATTTCATACTTTCATTCACACACAGTAGAAGCCATAGTCAGTCATGGTTAACATCAAATGCTTTCAGAAAGTAGATAAATATCACTGTTTGAGTGTTTCTTTTTGAGAGATTTGAGTCATTTCACCTCTTTAGAATTACATTGGGATTAGTTTCGGTTTAACAGCCTCTAACCGACTTTGCCTTGTGTCGAGCTAAATCGAGACCAAATGCGCTACAGCTTACTCACGAACAATACATCTCTTAAACATAAAGTATCAACTTCATTTTTAAATTTGCCATACCTTAGTTATCGCTCGTCAAGTTCTGTTATTCTGCCGTTCTGCTGAAAGGGATATGCATGCAGCTTCCGCCCAGTTCCCGCCTTCTTGTTTAAAATGGACCTAACCACGAACATTCAAAACTTGAAATGGCGCGTATAGTTTGTGTAGTAGATCACTGATCAACAGCTGGGGGCTTGGAAAGTAGTGATAATAATTTAATTTTAGCTCCTGGTATTACACACGGAACCAGACTGGGAAAAGCTAATTCGGTTTTGAACAGTAGATAATTAGACCTGCAACTTTAAGATATTTTACACATTGTATTGTCCTTTACAGTCTTGTTTAGTTAAATATAGCACAAGGTCCTGACTACGGTTCTATTTTATTGAAGCCGTAAAATCAAAAAGTACACCCCAACATTAAATTTATAATGCACTGGAAAACTTTAGCATCAACACACTGTTTACATTTAAGTTTTTGAAGTAATGTTAATACGTTGGTGAAATAAAGTAAATTAAAGACCGTCATAAAAGTGTTGCCAGACCTAATTAAAAAAAAATTAAACTGTAAATCTAATTTAAACAATCCATCAAATCTGTATTTAGCAGTTTAGTTGTGTGCTGGTGGAAATTAGAAAAGGTTTGTAAATAAGAATGAAGAAAAAGAATGTAAATATTAACTATGTGAGACACTTAAAGTGTTAAAGTGATTCTTGTGTATCATTATCTGGGTTTCTGCATGAATTTGACAATCTTTTCATTTAAAGTCAAAGATTAGTGCAAAGTTTAATTTCTCAAATCTTCAAACAAGAGGAAATCTATAAGCAAGAAGGAAGTAAATCCTCCTATAACTGCTGAAGTGTTTAATTAGCAGTAACAGAAAATGTTTGATTAAGATTGTGACCAACAATTAAAGTTCCCAGCAGTTATAAAAGATATCAGTCCTTTAAAAAGATGCCACTAAAGATATTTGTTAGTTAAAAACCTTTTAATTTCACAGCAAAGTATAATGCTACCTGATAGGAGCCATTAATGCAACAGAAATACAACACAACAGGGTTCACAAACATTTCTTACAATTGTGCACTTTAAGAATTTCAATCGAACTAAGATGAGTGACTTTATTTACTACTGCAGTGAGTTTAGCTTCAAGCACCATCTTAGACCATACTGGCCTTAAGATTAGCTAATACATGCTCAGCCTCGTTTAAACTCAGTGGAGTCTCCGGAGCTCTCAGAAGACAGGGTTGAGAAATTTCACATGCATTCACACTTTTTAACAGCTTGTTCCGGTCCACATGCAACACCCACCCTGGCTCCATGTGGAAAGCTACACACACATGATCCCACACATAGTATTCTTCTCTGTGGGTGTTCACACGAACACTACAATTCAACTTGTTTACCTCAAGCTTCAGCTTGTAGGTTTCAGAGGGAGCTTGACAGCGCCACCACAGGGCACCATCATGGTATCCACACACACCGTCTTCCTGACCAGGAAGTCGAGGATAATGGTCATAAAGATGTATGTCATGAGGGTGCACAAGGATCTTATATAGAATCTCTCGCCGGTAGAGCACAGTCTCAAAAACACGCAGAACTGGACTTTGGCCACCACAGAATTGCTTGCCATAGTGCCAGAGAAGCTGCCTAAATGAAAAGGTGAAGCGAAAGTTTCCATATGAAGATTCTTTCTGGAAGGCCTTTGAGGTGGTGAAGTGCTCAAGGATGGGTGACAGGTTGCAAATTTGGGCAGCACTGGGATGAGGGAACAAGGATGTAAGGAAACGCTCTTCAGCCGAGGATCTGTCATCAGATGTGACTGATAAATCCCACCAGAGGAAATGATGTTGATCACTAGCCACCAGCTCTGACGGCTGTCTGAATCCTGAGTTGAAAATAATACCCCTAAGACCTTCTTCTCCAGTGACATGAGACACTTTTTCGACATGGAACTCCACAGATTTAGGATAAGCAGGAATGTTGTTTTTATACAGATACCCATTCTGTATATTAGGCTTTTCTTTTTTTAGGTCTGACAGACTTAAATGTTGTCCCTCAAAGTATGTCTCTGTAACACCACGGTTATTTGTGCGCTTCATTTTCTTTCTGAAACAGGGGAACAGATAGTGTAGGGTTAGCATCATCTGTTTAACAAGGTCATTCAGTGTTTTTCTTTTGCTAACTTGTGATAGGAGTTTGGCTTTTCAGCTAAAACAAAATATGTAATCCATAGTCAAAAACTTAGATTTGGTAGGTTTAGTCGGGTCTGTTTTCCTTGTTTAACAGATGTTTTTAAAAGTAATTTATTTAGCCTACTACATTCAAAACGATGAAATAATACAATTGTCATCAATGAGGGGTGCAATCAACGGTTTTCTACTGCAATATTTCCCTGATTTATATTTAACCAAACGAAAGTTTTAAAATGAACGTCTGCGCGCCACCAACTCTAGTTTCCTCATGACAAAGACAAATCGAGTTCATTAAAGTCATTTAAAAAAGGAAACGCAATTATTAGTTTCACAACTGCCCGCATCTCTCATTATCAACAATAAGTGAATAATTTTTCAAATAATACCCTAAATACACCTTTGAGAGATGTTTATGACTAGCGAACATTTTAAGTTTCGATTCGATTTGACTTGCGCAAGATTAAAAATAACGGCCAAATTGGGATTCTGAGAAAACGCTCGTTTTCTCGTTTAAACAATAGGTTTAAACCCGTGCATGAATTTTAAATTACATTATACATATATTAAATATTTTTTACGCAAAAACAACGATATTACCTGCTACCAGAGGACGCTGTTTTCAGACCGCACTTCTCCGCTTCTGCTACGAGAGAAACGCCGAAAGCATGGGTGTTTTTTTTAAGGCGAGAATCTCCTCAGAAACAAACACACACACACACACACACACACACACACACACACACACACACACACACACAGAGAGAACTGTAGGCTATCTTCTATCCCCTTACACTAACCCTGCCCATAAACCTAAACCTATCCATCACAGAAAACTTTCTGCATTTTTACATTTTCAAAAAACATCACTTAGTATGAATTATAAGCTGTTTTCCTTATGGGCACCCACAAGAATGTCAGGGCAACATGGTGGTCAGAATTAATGGCACCCCTGGTAAATATGATAAAAAATGGCTGTAAATAATAAATCGGCATTGTTTATCCTTTTGATCTTTAATTTAAAAAATCGCAAAAAATCTAACCTTTCATTGAAGTAAAATAATTGAAAGTGGGGGGTAAATCACATTATAAAATAAATGCTTTTCTCCAAAACACGCTGGCCATAAAACTGTAGAGGTTTTTTACAGCCATTTCTGATCATATTTACCAGGGGTGCCATTAATTCTGACCAACACTGTATATTTTAACATAAAGGTGAGATTACCTTTATTAGAGCTGAACAAGAGTGAACTTACATGTGATCAAGTATAAGCAGAAAACTAACAATAAAAGCAGTTGATAAAGGGATTAATATAAAAATGAATAGGCATTTAAAGTAGCAAAATCAGTTTTGTAACTGTAATCAGTTACAAAGATACAGGATATCTTGCAGCCAATACATCAAGTGATACCAAACAATGGCAGAACTCCAAGTGCATGAGAGTAAAGATGTTCAAACAATGACGAAGATTAAATTGAAAATGAATGTCGCTTACAGAATCAGCATATACAAGGAAAGTTCAAAAGGTATTAACCAAGATATCTGGTAAGAACATAAACCATGTAGCCTAGGCTCCGTATGCATTATTTGATTAAAAGGCCCAAAAAAAAAAAAAAAAAAAAAAAAATATATATATATATATATATATATATATATATATTTACATATTAAAGTGAGGAAACAAATTATCTTACAGTCTCAAAGGCAGCACTCGACTGTGTGTCTTGTTCTTGTTCTAGCTCTATGTATGCGAGTCGTTAATAATTCTAATGCAATGATATCCGGAAGTACCGTGCACACTCATGTCTGCACATCACATGTGGGGAATTCCAACAGTTGATTAAAAAAAAAATTTCATCTGTAAACGGAAATAAAATTAAATTTCTCTGGTGAAAAGAAAGTGAAAGACTAAAACATATTCAGTAAAGAACACAGACTTATCTTCATAAGCATCGCATGTGAAAATGAACTAAGAGTGATACTGTATTTGCATAATGCAGTCTAAAAGAATAAGCTAATCAGCATAACAAATGTAATTTAAAAAAAGAATAAAAGTACGTAAATCAAAAAGTAAATCATACATGTACATATATAGCAAATGTTCAAGGTTAGCCAAACCTTCATAGTCATATCAAAGTGCAGTGTGTTCTGGTTTCTTTATGCAGAAACATCTCAATGTCAACTATATGATTGTGTTTTTGTAAGCTGTGTGATCTAAACAGAGAGGAATTCACAGGGAGCGAAGCAAAACTGATAAAGAACCATCATTTCTGCCTCTCCCTTCCTATCAAAAAGCAACCATTAATGTACAAAAAAAGAGGCCACAATCCATTTCCTTAGCATCAGTGCTTTATTAAAACAACATGGACAGATACATAGTGACATGTTCTCAAAATAGTAAAACAGCAGTTAAAATACATATTTCCTCCACATAACTTTCATACTTATTGGTGATTACAAAAACCTTCTGCTCAAATTGGACTTTTAATACTTATGAGATGACTGCAGGTAATGGATCATTTGTCATATTTACTCTAAGGCCTGATGGGGTCAAATTCACACTTCACAAACTCTCCTGAGTTAAGTTTTGGCTCAGCGCCCTCACAGAGTCTGAGACTCTCGATCAGAATTGCCTCGCTGAAGCTGAAGATTTGTCCATGTGGGACATGGAATGCCACTCCGATGTTATCCCACATGTAATTTGGTCTGTTTCTTACAGGTATCCGAATAGCTTGATTGTTACGAGACAGATAGAAACGATGTGTTTTACTCATTGCCTGTGGACGCCATTTAATGGTGTCTTTACGGAACTCACACACCGCATCTTGGGTATTCTGAAGCAGGGGATACTCAGAGAACAGGTCTTGTGCATGAGGTCCATGGATCACAATAGAATACATCACTTCCTGCTTATAGACCACAGTCTCAAAAACGCGAATGTTGGGCTTCTGGCCTGCACAGAACTGTTGTTTGTAGCTTTTTAACAACTCATTGATTGGCATGCTGAAACGGAAGTTCCCCATGCGAGAGGATGACAGGAAGGCTGGGGAAGAGGTAAACTTGTGCAGGAAAGGTTTCACATCATCGTCAATTTCTTGCCTATACAAGTATTGCTCCTCAGCGATAGTAATATCATGTCTTGAAATGTCTGGGCTCCACCATACCAGATCGCGTGTTGGTGAGTCGCTTCGTGACGGCTTTTTAAACCCTTCGGAATCCCGGATGCCATGGTATCCTTGGAGGTTAGTGTTATGCCGAAGGTATGACACTTCAATCTCCACCTTCTCAGGTTGTGGTCGAATCGATTTATAGAGGTAAACATTCTGTCTGAGCAAATCATTCCGTTTAAGCTCTTCAAGCTTCAGGTGCCTCCCCTTAAAGTATATTTCCTCACATCTTCTCTCATTTTCGCGAAGCATTCTTTCAGGTTGAGAAAAGCTGTTAATGAGATGAAAATCACTTCTGAAATTGGACTGTGATGGCTTGTTGCACTGTATGAATAGAAATGTTACATATTTTATTGTGTTAGCATTCTCCAATTTATAGATATTTTCAACAAATGTATGAAAAAAGACAACTCTTTTATAGCAACCAAATTAAAAAAAAGTTATCAAAATAGAACAAAACTCAGATCAGAAGATAGCGCTATTGTCCTATTTTGACAAATGTGTTTGCCTTGTGTCTCAAAGCCAAGTTACAATTAACACATTTTGACAATGTAACAAAGTAACATTCAGTGAAAATATTTAAATAAATTGATCTCAGCCAAAACTTAACTTTAGCTTTACATTCAAATAAAGAGTAGCGTTGCTTTTATCAAGAGTAAAACGGTTGGTATTATATGATTTGTGTGGAAATCGAAACTGTGGGCATGTCTAAGACTATAGAGACATGTCCAAAGAAAGAAAAAAAAAAATAGTTTTTCACTGAAGCATTTTGAGGAAATTTTATCTGCCATCGACCGCTTCCATCTGCTCTTGTACATTTTAGAACAGCTTATTTCCAGTCCATTTTATTACAAAAGTTACAAAATTAAATCTAATAAACTTTTTTTTTTTTGCTAAACTTTGAACTTTTCTAGTAATAATTTTGAAATCCTGTAATACTTGTACATCACATAATCATGTACAGCTTTGAATGACAAAATCAACAGTGTACTATTTTTGTTTTTGTGTTTTGAAATAGGCCTATCACATAGATTCTGAATATTTACTAGACATACCATTCTTAAATTAAGTGAACATTTCTCTTGTGTAGTAAAATATGTAAAAAACACACAAACTTGTAAATAGTTTAAAAAAAATTACAAATAGCTCTTCACTCACCAACTTGCTGTTATCCTGTCATGGTGTTTGGCACATTTTCAGAGTAAGTGCAGAGAGAGAGAGAGAGAGAGAGAGAGAGAGAGAGAGAGAGTGAGTGAGAGAGAGAGAGAGAGAGAGAGAGAGTAGCAGATGTAACTTCAAATTAAAAGTCATAGGCTATGAACGATAAATATGAATGATTAATTAGTCGATTGTCGTACTTAGCAAACATATTTTATTCAAGGCAAATAATGTTCTGGTAATGAAGAGTAATTTGCCTAAATCACTTCTATTCGTATATTAATTTTCATTGTTTTGTGGGCACTTTCCTCACTTCTTCTTCTTATTAGGCCTACCTTATTCCGTCATAACCAATAGCCCTATAGCCTATTCTACATATGATGTTTAGAGGTTGTATAAATCAAAGCCTGGCAGGGATTTCATTACACAAACGTTTCCTCTAACACAATACTCAAGCAGTAGTGTTTTTAAAAGTGCCTTTCAAGATATTTTATATAGCTTAGCTTATACTTTAATAGTGGTAAATGCAGCCTTTTTGTTGATAGTTTCAAAGTTGGTGGTGTCAAACATAGATTATGGTTTATAAATCTGTTTAATGAATGTGAAGGACATATTAATTGATTACAGATTAATATAATTAAATACAATTAATAGGCTTTGCTTTGATTTGAGTTCAAATGTACCCCTCATCATTGAATGTATAACATGTTGAAACTACAACCTAGTTTTTAACGTTTTAGCTCACTGTCGGCCTACCGTGCACTATTCGGTTTGTAGTCATATATTAGAGTATGTGAAATTATTTATATTTATGTATTATATTAAAAATACTAGTTGAAAAATAAAGTTATTTATTGGCATATATGGTTCCGTGAAGAACCTTTAATGTCAAAATGTTCTGTATAGTTGAAAAAGGGTTAATTTGATTATTAAAATGTTCTTTAGACTAAGAATTTTCTTTTAAGAATGTGTGAAAAATGTGTCTTCTGTGACATCACTGTGAAACCCTCTTTAGAAACAGAGTGTGTATACACTAAAAATCAAAACTTTGGGGTCAGTAGGATTTTTTAAATAAAGTCTATTATGCTCACCAAGGCTAAATTTATTCAATCAGCAAAAACATTACCGTTGTGAAATACTATAATTTAAAATAACTGTTTTCTATTTTAATATATTTTAAAATGAAATGTATTCCTTAAATGGCATAGCTGAATTTTCAGCATCATAACCAGTCTTAACATGATCCTTCAGAAATCATTCTAATAAGGTAAGGTAAGGTAAGGTAAGGTAAACTTTATTATCCCCGAGGGGCAATTTTGATTACAGGCAGCAGTAACAAATATATTAATCAATCAAACAACAACAATAAACACAACCACAAAAGAACATAATTTAAATACAAATTTACAGGGTACTGTTAACAATGGTGATAACAGTCGGGATATATGACCTTTTAAATCTGTTTGTTCTGCATTGCGGCAGACTATATCTGCGCCCGGATGGCAGCAGCATAAATTCATCCCACAAGGGATGACTATGGTCAACCAGGATGGCTCTCGCCTTCTTCAAAGATCTGACCTTATACAGGTCATGTAGGTCATTTAAGGGTGTGCCAACAATTTTACTGCATACCTTTACAATACCTTGCATGCGATTTTTCTGTTTAATAGAAAGTGACCCGTACCAACAGATAAAAAAAAAAAGTGAGAACTGATTCAATGAAACAAGAATAAAACATTTCCATAAAAACAGTGTCAACATTAAAACTACGAAGCTTACGAAGAAAGTGCATACGGCTGGTTGTCCATCACAACAGGGGAAATGACAGTGGGATTTCTATTAAAGTCGATACACATCTCTTTAGTTTTTTCCACATTAATGTTTAAAAAGGAGGATTTACACCAATCCATAAAATCATTCACTACAGGACCGTGTTCGGGATCATCACTACTGAGGAGGGACACAATGACAGAATCATCCGCAAATTTAATAATATGGCGCCGTTCATGATTGCTTTGGCATTCATTTGTATATAAAACAAACAAGAGAGGAGAGAGGACACAGCCCTGGGGGGACCTAGTAGAAGAAAAAAGTGCATCCGATAAGACGCTGTTCACTCTCACCCTTTGCGACCTAACTGTTAAAAAATCCATTAGCCAGCAGATCAGTCCATTATCAATGTTGTACGTGTTTTTCAACCTTTCTGCTAAAACATGTGGCTGAATACAGTTAAAAGCAGAGGAGAAGTCAATAAATAGTAGACGGGCAAGGGACTTGGCCCCCTCAAGATGTTTAAAAACCATGTTTAAAAGTGTCCCTATTGCGTCGTCCACACCTCTGCCCGACCTATAGGCGAACTGAAGAGAATCTAACTTATCCTGTACAGTGTCCAAAAGTGCATCCTTCACTAGCCTTTCAAAAGCTTTCATGACAAGAGATGTAAGTGCCACTGGTCTATAGTCATTGAGGGTCTTAGGTGTTTGAATCTTAGGCACAGGAACAATTATTGAGTCCTTCCAAAGAGAAGGGACCCTATGCAGCTGTAGTGACAACTGAAAAATAAAGCAGAAGATGTCTGCCAGCTGTACAGCACAGTTCTTTAGAACACGACCCCCGATCCCATCAGGACCTGGACTCTTCCTTTCTTTTACACCACGAAAGAGTTTCAAGACCATGAATTTATCAATGGGCACAATAATATTCTCAGGATTTAAGTCCACATTTTTAAAAACAGACATCTCCTCACTAAAATCATGGGTATTAAACCGATTATAAAAAACATTCAATTCATTAGAAAAGTCCAAATCGTTTTTTCCATTCTGAATAATGGAAAGATTTTTGGGCTGCAACCTCATTATGGTTTTCACGCCCTCCCATGCAGGACGTGAATTTCCAGTACGCAGCAAGTCTTCTACTTTGTCTTTATATACGCGCTTGGCAAGCTTAAGTTCCCTCTTCAACTGTTTAGATAATATCCTGTACTGTGTCATGTCCCCCTGATTAAAACTAATGTTCCTCTAATATGCTGCCTTGTTGCTCAACAATTCATTTCCTATTATCATCAATGTTGAAAACAGTTGTTGTAATGAAAATTGTATTCTTACTTATCTTGAATGCATTGATGGATATAAGCTGCATAACGCACGTAGGCTTGAGTGAAATATGGTGGGATATCTTGTCCCTATTGGGCTGCGTTCCCACATAAAGGAAAGGAAGTGTGCTGTGTTCTAATGAATAATTACTCTATGTTTTTCTTATCAAACTTGTTTTTCATATCAGACTCTATGTTTTTTTTTTCTTTGCACGCATAAGAGCAGGATCAGCAGAATTGAACATGCCATATGTGACCCTAGACCACAAAACCAGTCTTATGTGTATTTTTTTTTAATTGAGATTTATACATCATCTGAAAGCTGAATACATAATCTTTCCATTGTGTGGTTTGTTAGGATAGGAAAATATTTGGCCGAGATACAACTATTTGAAAATCTGGAATCTGAGGGTACAGAAAAATAGAAATATTGAGAAAATCGCCTTTAAAGTTGTTCATTTCTATTGGCGATAGTGCTGCATCCATTCACAAAAATAAATGTTTTATATATTTAAGGTGGGAAATTTACAAAATATCTTCATGGAACATGATCTTTACTTAATATCCTAATGATTTTTGGCATAAAAGAAAAATCTATCATTTTGACCCATACAATGTTTTGTTGGCTATTGCCACAAATATACCCGTGCAACATAAGACTAGTTTTGTAATCCAGGGTCACATATAGGGCTGAATAGCTGAAGAAAGTACTATATTAACTTTGAAAAGAGAAGGACACTTTGCCTTCTCATGCTAGACATTGTCTGTGTGTAGTACGCCTTTCTTGCAAGAAATAAAGCATTGCTTATTCACATTTGAGAAGTATCGCTGTGTCTCTTATTTGCTAAAGTCTTAGGATAAAGAAATTTCCACGACATTGTGCAGCTTAATATTTCGTTTTACATCATTATGCCATCTGACCAGATTGGGAAAGGGCCACATAAATAAAGTAGGTTGAGATATGAGCAATCTAAAATAGGTGTCTAGGACACCTGATAAAATATCATAAATCAGATTTTCTAGGACATTGCCACTACACTAACTAGTGATTTATTTTACTGGTTGCAACCATTTGTGTCTGTTTTGTTTGATGAGTCAAGACATTTCCCTGCAGCTTTAGGAAATGCTACATTTGACCTCTCAGGATGGATGAGGAACAGATTATTATCAGTGATGCTTCTCAACCTTCGTTTTTTTCTGATCCTGAGCAGGTTTGAGTTTACAGACTATAGCAACTCTAGGATGAGCTTTGAAGAACCTAACAGATAACTAAGCAATCCATGTACGAAGAACAGGCTCCTGCTTGGTTCTTTTTTATTGTATCTGTAAAGTAACTTTGATAACTACTCAAAAGTGTCCTTCAGATGTCTTTCAGGCCCCAGCGAGGATCGAACTCGCGACCCCTGGTTTACAAGACCAGTGCTCTAACCACTGAGCTATGGAGCCAGACCTGTTCTGGTACTGTCCTCATTACCATTTGAAAGGTGTTTGTAAGGGGTGTGTCTATTAGCATTGCATTATTATTCCTAAACAAACAGTGAATAGATTGCTCAGAATGACACGTAACTTGTGTTGCGTGTCCTGACAGACAAAGCAGTGTGATGGAAATCATTTCATTTCTTTAAATGAAGAATAAAAGTTTAACAAAATGTATAATCAATAATGAATAAATGATAGTAATTTAATAATTGACTACAATGTTGGAATAAAGAAACTTAAGTCTAACAACTACAACTACTTGTAGCAGAGAGCAAGAAGAAGGAAAAAGTGTCTGCACCTAGTTTGGGAATAATAATGCAATGCTAATAGACACACCCCTTACAAACGCACACACAGTGTCATTACCTGTGTCATTACCCACAAGAAGGTGTTCTTGTGTACTTTTCAAATGGTAATGAGGACAGTACCAGAACAGGTTTGGCTCCATAGCTCAGTGGTTAGAGCACTGGTCTTGTAAACCAGGGGTCGCGAGTTCGATCCTCGCTGGGGCCTGAAAGACATCTGAAGGACACTTTTGAGTAGTTATCAAAGTTACTTTACAGATACAATAAAAAAGAACCAAGCAGGAGCCTGTTCTTATCTGTTAGGTTCTTCAAAGCTCAGCCTAGAGTTGCTATAGTCTGTAAACTCAAACCTGCTCAGGATCAGAAAAAAACGAAGGTTGAGAAGCATCACTGATAATAATCTGTTCCTCATCCATCCTGAGAGGTCAAATGTAGCATTTCCTAAAGCTGCAGGGAAATGTCTTGACTCATCAAACAAAACAGACACAATTGGTTGCAACCAGTAAAATAAATCACTAGTTAGTGTAGTGGCAATGTCCTAGAAAATCTGATTTATGATATTTTATCAGGTGTCCTAGACACCTATTTTAGATTGCTCATATCTCAACCTACTTTATTCATGTGGCCCTTTCCCAATCTGGTCAGATGGCATAATGATGTATAACGAAATATTAAGCTGCACAACTGTTTTCAACATTGATGATAATAGGAAATGTTTTGTCGAGCAACAAAGCAGCATATTAGAATGATTTCTGAAGGATCATGTGACACTTAAGACTGGTTATGATGCTGAAAATTCAGCTATGCCATTTGAGGAATACATTTCATAGAAAACAGTTATTTTAAATTATAGTATTTCACAATGTTAATGTGATTGAATAAATGTAGCCCTGGTGAGCATAATAGACTTTAAACATTTAAAAAAATCCTACTGACCCCAAAGTTTTGAATTTTAGTGTATACACACTCTGTTTCTAAAAAGGGATTTCACAGTGATGTCACAAAAGACACATTTTGGGTTCCCAAAAGAACATTTCAGTTAACAGTTCTTAAAAGAACAATTTTTTTCCATCACACTGAATGTCAAAAACATTTTGACATTAAAGGTTCTTCACAGAACCATAGATGTCAATAAATTACTTTATTTTTAAGAGTGTATGAATTTTCTCTATCACCACGGCTGGGTGATTATATAAAGAAAAGAAAATTGCATAGCAAATCAATTTAACTTCATTTTAAAGTCAGCTTGACATCAACACTGACCCTATTTATTTTCTCTGTTAATGTTACTAGTAAACATCTTTTTTTTGACTGTGTAATCTTTAATCTATGAGTGTGTGTGTCCTGAATGATACATGAAAGGTACATTTAAGCAATCAAAAAAAGAAAAGAATTTCCTAACAATGACTCAGAAAAAAGCAAAATATGCTAAAGATACAATCATACAGGAGAGTCAAACCAGTGATGTGGACCCATGTCTTAAAGATTATGTGTATTTTGAGTTGTCTTTAATCAGATTATTGTGACTGCCTCAGACGCAATCAGCTTTATCTGAATGCGTCTGTAAAGGTGTGAACCAAATGGTCCATTCAATTAGAATAACAAAGTGACTTTGTTCCACAGCAGTTTTTAATGTCTTTTTTCCCTATTGTGAAGTATTTCCGAGAGAAATGGCTTCATGAATAAGTCACAATTCAGGGTGGGACCTTTTGTCCATTGGGAATTGATTAAATTATTGTCGTTGCTATTGCTGTGATCTCATGTGAGTGACTTGTACCGCCCTCCTGCCAGTAAACAAATTATCAGACAAAAGAAGAGATGTTGCTGCGAACGAGAGAGGAAGTTATTTTGATTAAAGATTAAGAGGGCACATGGATGAAAAAAATGATATGCATGGATAAATCAATCAAATAAATTCTGCATTATTCTATAAAAAAAAAACAGAATTGTCCATTTTGATTTCATGCTTTCACTTTAAGATGTTTTCAGTGATCCAATCACAAGTGGTCAGCCGAGACGCATTCCATTAACATACATTTTAAATGTGTCTCCTGTCTCCCCTATGATTTCATCTCACTCTACATCCCTTTCACGGGAGCACTTAGTGCAGCACACAAATACGATTTATAAAATGAAGCTATGAAGCGAATGGAAAGGATAAGAATGATGATGCTGATTCTGAACATAATCCGTGTGGTTTGGCACAACATAGTGGAGTTTGACAGTTCGTTTTGTTGCACTTTCACAATACACACTGGTGTGTTGCTGGTCTTTGGTAGCTGTTCAAACACATTCAACCACATGAGCATCTACACTACAAAAGCAATCCGGTTTTATGAGTTCTCGACTACCTCTGAAAGTGGTCAAAAGTGGAGAAGCTCATAACGTTTAAGACCCCATTTACACCTGTATTTAGCATCGTCCACTTGCAACAAAAAAAGCATCTTAGGTGTAAACAGGGCCTAAGATCTCTGCAGAATGCAAGAAATCTTCTAAAATGCATGAGGGATAACTATAAAGATAGCCAACGATAACTATATTTGTGCTCACACCAGTGTCAATGTCTTGACCAATCAAACAAAACAAACAATACTGGCTGCAACTAAGCAAAGAAACTAGTGAATTACTATTAGTGACCTTTTGGCACACTAGACCTACCATATAGTACTGGGTTGATAGTCAAATGTAAATAACACAAACTCATAAAAAAGATTGACACACCCCTTACAGATACAGATAGGACAGGAAATAAACAGTTGAGGCTCAGTGGTTAAAACACTGGCCTTGGGGTCACGAATTCGATCCTTGTTACGGCTTGAGCAACCAAGAACCCTTGGGGTCAGAATCCCTTGTCTCTTCAGTATATATATATATATATATATCCTTCTGAGTGCTTACATTATTCCAATTAAAATTACTAATCAAGAAGAAGCATTTATATAATAATTTTTTATATTCCATGAATGATTCATATATACTATTAACCACATGTTGCTGTGAGTGTTTAACCAGCTTCTTTCTAGGTGCACTCTGATGTTTGTGACTAATCTTTGTTGACCTGAAAGAGGGCCTTGAGAGAACAGGCTCTTTGTAGTGGAAAACAGCTACAAGAAGAATTCGGGTTCGGAGAAGACCCTCACCATGTGTAGACTATATATTTGTTCTAGCTGACTAGTTAGGGTTCCAGGGGTCAAACTCTATGTGACACGACCTCCGAGGTCATCCCCAGGACTATAGGAATCAGACGACAACAATCTTTACTAATGGTGGTTTACTCTCATATCTATCCATGTGTGAAGATGTGTTTTTGATTTTATGGACTCTTCGCCAATCAGAAGTAGCTAACCTGTAAGCAATGATGTAATTCATGCCCTTGGAAAGGGTATAACTGGTGTGAGATTTTGTGTAAGGTAGAGTCTGGCCTGCGACCTCCTCATGAGACCCTGACGCAGGCTCTACCGATGTAACTGCAAACTATTCTTCAGCAAATTTTTCTCTATTGGATTGAACCTCATGACTCCTGGTCTTCTTTCATCATGTCTGGTTCTGGGTCCTTAACCTGTAATCCCCTAACACTTTTGAGACAGTATCAAAATGAGTTTGAAGACATAAATGGCTGTCAATCTAATAGAACAAAATCAATCAAACAGATCTGATAAACGTTCAACACTGGGAAAGACTCCGAGGTGAAGAACTTCAGACTATATGTGAGTGCAAACAAACTTGGAAACATCTTAATTACTGCAAGCTGCAGACAAACAATGATATGAACAACTTTCTTATCTGGAATTTCTATAACTTTATATAACTTAAAGGAGAACTCCGGTCAATTTTAACATTGAGCTCATTTTTTTGTACATTTGGAGTGCTGTCAATACAGAGAACAACAACAAAAATCGGTGTTGCCTACACCGAGTTATTCTATTTTTAAAATTTGCACCCTGTTGACTTCAATGGGGCAAGTACTAAACCTGCTTTTAGCCTCTTAACATCCTTGATGTGTCATTACAAGTGCACAGAAAATGTGAGTGATTCCTTCTGAGTGAACACGAGTGAATCTGACTGCAGTAGATGTGAAAGATATGTATAAAAATAATGTTATTTCAGCCAGCGCAAATACCTGTTTACATCCTGTTTTCGGTTGAAGTCCAAAGTAGTCGATTGCCGAGCTCACGCGCATAGGTTTAGTTACCTATGATCACGCGCGTGAACTCGGCAATCGATTACTTTGGACTTCAACCGAAAACAGGAAGAAAATACAGGTATGTGCGCTGGCTGAAATAACATTATTTTTATACATATCTTTCACATCTACTGCAGTCAGATTCACTCAGAAGGAATCACTCACATTTTCTGTGCACTTGTAATGACACATCAAGGATGTTAAGAGGCTAAAAGCAGGTTTAGTACTTGCCCCATTGAAGTCAACAGGGTGCATATTTTAAAAATAGAATAACTCGGTGTAGGCAACACTGATTTTTGCCGTTGTTCTCTGTATTGACAGCACTCCAAATGTACAAAAAATGAGCTCAATGTTAAAATTGACCGGAGTTCTCCTTTAAGCTCAAAGGGAATTAATAATTGTATTTATATCATTTATAGTCTCTGTGCCATTCAGAGTGATTTCAATCCTGTGTTCCAGGATAAGGTTAAAAGAGGGTCACAAAAGGGAGTCTGTTTAAGCTCTCTGTCTTGGGAGGAAATCACCCTCCTTTTTCTTAACTCATGATTTATCCTTGTGACAGCTGGGATGTGCCGAACTTCTGACCCATTTGTCTTGGTTCACCTACAGATGACAATGTTAGAGTGGGCTTTTTCTCAGTTGATGCAAGCATCCTTGGAGGAATAACCAGTTAGGTCAGACTTGCTGGTGCCACAATGACAGATCTCTTATTTTATGGTCCCGGCCAGGGTCTTAAATTTGGGCCTCTTGTGGACTTCGGGTCTTTGAGCTGTTTCGGTACAGTTCTGATCATGTCATCACTGCCATGTCATTGTAAATATATATGTGCGATTGGACAAACAAAGTTATGCAGATAGATGTAATTTGTGACAAATGAGTCATCTGTTTGTCACTCCTCCTAAACTTTAAACAATCAAAGCTACAGGGAAATGATGGACACACCCTTCGAAGTGCCAAGCAAGGTGTTCTTGTGTACTTTTCAAATGGTAATGAGGACAGTACCTGAACAGGTCTGGCTCCATAGCTCAGTGGTTAGAGCACTGGTCTTGTAAACCAGGGGTCGCGAGTTCGATCCTCGCTGGGGCCTGAGAATCAGTTTTGCACAAGTATCAAAAACAATTTGCAGACAACAGACATACATAATTTCCAAGAGAACCATGTATTCAGAACTAACAAGAGGAACACTTACAAGTCATCACTATGTGTCTGCCTTGTGTGCTCTGAAGAACTTCAGACTGTGTGCTGAGCTACAAAAACTTGAAGCAATCTATTATGTCTCAGGTTTACTCAGGAAGGCCACCATATGTAAAACCAAGTAATGATTTAATTGATCAAAAATATTTAAATATAAAAACATTGATACATCAAACCCCCAAATGTCTTGGCTTTGAAAGTACAAAAAAACTTGCACAAATAATAATTTTATGCAAAAAAAAAATACAAAAGTTTGTAGAATAAACCTGAAGGCTGCTATGGCATAAAACACAATCACCATTACAATAACAGAAAGCAGATAGAAAAAGCAGAGGATCTAGATGAGAAATCTTTTGTCAACCAGAGTTTTGCTGGCTAGGTTCCTGCGGCCCAATCCATTTCGGATTAATCTGAAGACCTAAAGGAGAGCATATTAAAGCTTCATTTTAATCATCACCTCAAAACAATCGAATGAAACCTACCAGCCTAGTAACATATCCACATGTACTAACCAGTTGCTGGAGGTATGTTAACACAGCTGCGAGAACGAAGTTCTGACTGCCCAGATCCACCACACAGAAAAAGAGAGTGTCAAAAATCAACAGCACAGCCTCATTACCATAAAAGAGGACATCAGCGAATGAGTGAGAATCATCTGAAGGAAGATAAACACAAAGATATTCACTCAGAACACTAATGACTGTGAAGGGAGTGGATTCTGGAAATCCACTGCCGCTTCAATGAGTGATTACAATCAAGGTATTAATAAATATTTTTCCTTTTACATATTAAATGATTTGACTGACTTCTTTAAGCTTATAAGATTTATGTAGTTATAGAATTATAAGTCCGTTCAATGGAATGTGCTCTCTTCATGTTTTTGAGAGAAGCACCCAACATGTGTTAAAACAAATATCTACTCTTCTAGCTGACCTAGGCAGCCAAGGTCACTGTGGTTACTTCACCTGTCGTATTCATGACCACTTCTTAATTAAAGCATTAAATTCAACTTTTCGATACTCAAATACTAGAGAATAGTAATGGAATATTGTCTCAATGAACCTCACACTGAGAGAAAGAACATGTTATCTGAATATTTTGGGAAAGTTCCCCGTTTAGAGAAGAGCTCAATTAACTCCAACCTTGAAGAAGCTGTGTATCTGTGTATGTGCGCTAGTATTTTTTGTTACAGACTTATTTTTTTCGATATGCTGGCGCCTAGAAACACATTCTCATGACCTCGAAGGGCCACCCATACCTAACTCAGGGTCCGGGTGTTAGCCGTACAGACTATGGAGATGTGCGACTGCCTATCAGTCCAAGTGCGGAAATTTACTGTTTATCTATTTCTTAGCCAGTCAGAATCATTCAATCTGAAGTAATGACGTAGGTGTAAGGCAGGGTTTCTCAAACTCGGTCCTGGAGGGCCACTGTCCTGCACAGTTTAGCTCCAACCCTGATCAAACACACCTGAGCAAGGTAATCAATGTCTTCAGGATCACTAGAAACTCACAGCTAGGTGTGTTTGATCAGGGTTGGAGCTAAACTGTGCAGGACAGTGGCCCTCCAGGACCGAGTTTGAGAAACCCTGGTGTAAGGTATAATTGTGATGGAGAATTTAATGTACGGGCGGCCTACAAACTCCTTGTAAGTCTTGAAGCTGACTTCTGCATGATGAAACTGCAAACTATCTTTAGTAAAAAAATGTTTTCAATTTATTATAATTCTGACTCCTGTCTTCAGTTAACTGCTCTTCTAACTCCTGATCGTCATTCATCATATCTGGTCCTTGGGTCTTTAACTGTAAATTCCCAACAACTGGGATTTATTATGTGTGCATATGATCATCATAGTGTTTTTACCATTATAAAAGATGCTTTTATCCAGTGGCTCTATAAACTCCATACCGATGAATCTCTCAAACAGCAGCTTATCTTTCACGATGTAATCCATCTCACGGTGCGCCTGAGAATATAGCATTCAGAATGAGCAAATCAAAACACCAACAAACCACAATATACTACAGGAAAATCACAAGTATCAATGAAATACAATCCTCACGTGATCGATGACAGAGCCCAGGAATCGGTTCATTGTATGGTACGCTTTTGTGCTCTGCTCACATGGATTGGCTGAAGCATCCACCAACCTTGAGGGACCATTTCTCTGTAGGGGTAAAGACATTGTTAGCCACCCTTACTGAGAGAGATTTGTGTGTGAGTATACTTAGTAGCTCAAACTGTAGAGCTTAGCGCCAACAACGTCAATGTCTTGGGTTTGATTCCCAGGGAATACAGGAACTGATAGTATGTATACTTTCAATGCAATGTAAAGCCCTATTCGGACGGGACTAGTGTTCCAGGGGGACGTTATAGAAATTAATTTCTCACAGACGTACTTTGTAATTTTCTCACAACACCTCAGTAAAAATTACAGAGCAAATTACCAACTGTTTTTCAGCGAACTCAGTGGTCATCTGAGAAATCTTATCCTGTCCGAATGCGAATGTCTGTGATTGCTGATATTATATTATCTTACCACTTCTCCCCATGTGTTTTTTGACCTACCCGAGCTACCCCCGAGTGCACCAATCTTCGGCATGCTTTCATTTAGTTTCAATATGGATGGTATCAGACGAAAAAATAACACATACAATCAATAAATAGAGCCAAATGGCGGAATCTGCGAAGACTTCCCATTTAAATATTAGTGTCAGGTAACATACTTCTCTAGAAACAGCCATTGCAATAAACTCGTGAAGTTTACTTAAATAGGGTTTAAATTAAAATTATATTAACAAATAATAAATTAAAAGACATATACGTCATACTATATGTGACCCTGGATCACAAAACCAGTAAAATGTTTCTCTGGTATATTTGTGGCAATGGCCAACAATACATTGTAGCAACACTGGCTTGGCATCCGACCAGATGTTCTGAATTAGCGAATCCTGATTGTTTCTCTCATGCTAAAACACCTATGAGCATATACATGTTCGTATTCAGAAAGCTTTGAATAATGTGGCTTGGTAGCATGTCTCCAAGTTTGCAAGCAGACCGCTGGTTAATGTTTACCACGACTTAATGAAATCAACTAACAGGCCCCTGTTGTTTCTAAAACTATCACGTGCTGCGACAACACCCCTTTTTCTATGTCTAACGTTTGTTCTTTGTGTACTGAAGGCAAATTAAAAGACTGGCTCCTCTCAGTTCTCCAGAACTATCTGCTTCCCTCAGCATCAATTCTACGACTTGACTGTGACTTTGCCACAGAACTACCTTTGTCTTTGCTGAGTGCCATTCTCAAATAACCCCCAACCCCTCACGTGGTATGCGCACCACGAGATGCAACGGATGCCGACCTCACAGATACACACAGACACGCACATTGCCATATATGGACTTCCACTAGTAAAATTTCATTTTACCAACTATTACAACTGTATAAAGAGTGTTCCGGGTGATTTGCATGTTCACCAATCACCAGTGTGATATTAGAATAGTTGTTTTTGGATTACAGTAAGGTAATCTTAAAGGGTTAGTTCGCCCATTTAAGACATTAAGTTGTATGCAATCCTTACCAGCTCTATAGTGCATACACACTGACCCACTCTGTGGTCACCTCCCTGGTCAGAGTTCTGGCCGCTGGAAGTTTTTCAAGAAAGTAGTCCCGGTTAGTTTCCGGGGCCTCAAAACTGTGCGTTTTTACGTGAAAAAATGATATGCGTTTCAAAGCTTGATTAATTTACATCACAAAAAACACTCCAGACAAAATTCATACCTCAGTTTTAATCAGCACTATTTTCTTTCCATTTCTAACAATCCGCGCTGCTGTCAACGTCAACAGTGCGCACGTTCCGATCAGCTGTTCCATAGTGTTTACACAATCGAATGACAACGACGTAAAAAGTAGAAAATTAACAATGGTGCGAACTTGTAAATTCCCAGGTTGTGACCACAAGAATGTGCCGGGATCACCGTTCAGATTCCATCGTTTTCCTGTTTCGGATAGCTATGAGACAGCTTTGGCTGGTTGCCATCGGCTACTCTGCAGGAGCTAAAATATCCAGAATCGATTTTCGTGTGTGCAGTGCTCACTTCAGCGAAGACGATTACATCCCCAACCAAGGAGGAAAAAGAAAAAAACTGATTTTAAAGAGTTATGCTGTACCAGTACCACGGGTAAGCTCTATTTACTAACTTTATGATCCCATGTCTGTACGGTAAACAAGCTGATGTTTAGACTCCAGTGGAAATCACGTGAAAAGAGGTCTAATATAAAAACAGTATATAGGGATATAGGTACAATTTGCTGAGAAAACTATTTGATCACACACACAATTGAGGTTTTGTGATCAATAACCATCTGCTGAAGTTCGGCATCGGTATACTCCGGTTCATAAAGGTATCCCTTTGGCGTTGTACTAACATTACTTTCATCATCATCTGTTCCGTCTGACATTGTGCTTAAGTTGGTTTCATCATCAGAAGTTTCGTAGTCAGACATGTTGTCAGCGAGTCGCGCTATCAACAGTTGATCGGAACGTGCGCACCTCAAAGAAAGAGACTCGTTGAACCTCCCGCGCTCGCGCTCGCCCGGAAGACACAGCCCGCGCACGCCTTCCCTCAGATGTCTCACGCTGCTCTTAAAGACACACGCAGGACTCTGCCTTCCTTCATCATACAAAGAGAACCATATGAAAGTATCGATTATTGAATTGAACTTTTAATGTGATTTCTTTGTTGTCTCTCAAGGGTTACTGTCTGTGATTTTTGCCATAGCCTACTGCAATCTCCGATCGCAGATTTTTGCTTTCACTTCCGATCTCATCTCTCATCCTTCTCTCTAATAAAAAAAATGTACAACTTTAAATGGCAATTTTCTCAATGATTCGATTTTCTTGCACCCTCAGATTCCAGATTTCAAATTTCAAATAGTTGTATCTCGGCCAATTATTGTCCTATCCTAATAAACCATACACCAATTGAAAGCTTATTTATTCAGCCTTCATATGATGCATACATCTCAATGTCATAAAATTGCTCCATGTGACTGGTTTTGTGGTCCAGGGTCACATATGACGTACTACTGCACGCACACACGCACGCACAGCACATGACCTTCTGTAATGCCCATGTCTAGAAAAAAAACACTCTGTAATGAACACGGAGATGTTAGTCCCGTTGGAATCAGTACTTTAAATCAGACGTTGAGTTACAATTTTTATCACTCAAAGTCGTTTAGAAAACTACTCCTATCTGAATAGGGCTTAGCTTTGGATAAAAGCATCTGCCAATTGCATAAATGTAATGTCTTCAAAAGTAAAAATTATTCATAAATAGTCAAATGTAAGTAAATAAAAGTATATAAGTAATCAAAGTAAATATACAAGTATATATAAGTGTATGCAGTTGTGTTTATACCCTGTTGATTGGCTCAATTATCCGGTCATATTGAGTTCGCAGGCGGTTGGTTATTGAAATCTGAAATGTCTGAGTGTCAGAGTTTGGCAAAAGTCCCCTTTGGCCACACAGATTGTCCTAAAACACATACAAATAAAATAAGTCTCCCATTCATACTTCTATTTAAAATGTAAGACTCAAAATCCATCTTACCGCCTCTCTCTTCAGGTTTGTATTCATTTCATCCATGTTAGTGTCAGCATGACCATGAACAGAACGTCCATGGATGTAGTAGCCAAAACATCGATGAGACAGCAGCAGCACTGAGACCTAACAGACACATATACATACATTCAAAGAAAAAAAAGCAACATTAAACCATTACGTATGATATGGTCTAAAATTGTAAATTTCTTGGCAATGAATTATAGTCTATCTGTTCAACTGCAAAGAAGGTTTTTTTTTCATAATACTTACATTGCTGATTGAGCACAAATCTACAAACTGGCGAATCTTGTCTTCAACAAAGCGCTCATGGAATACTGTGAAGAATATCATCTAAAGTAACATGACACAAAAAAGAAATGTGTGAAATATCCCAGGTGACACACACACAAAGATGCAGACTACTTGTCTTTGAGTATATATGTTTTTTTACCTGCATTAAGCCAATGCAGAGCCACATAGCAGAAGCCACACCGTAGCGGAGTATGAGGCTGTATGAAGGTGTGTATGCCTCAGGAGCTCGACGCAGGTTGGACGAGGGGTCTCTTAGAGCCAAATTTGAGAAGCCCACCACCTGCAAGCACAATATTCATTATTTGTTAACACAATCCTTAACAAAGTGGCATAATCTGAGTGGCCAGTTTGAGGATAAACTTTTAAGGCAAACTGTAGATCAGAGATGTTGCGTTCTGTTGGACTCACCTCTAGAAAAAAGAGCACAGCGATGACTTGAAAAGTGGGGTTGATCTTGCGAACGGTCTGAATCTCATTCCACTCATTGGCCACAAAATATGTTCTCCAGATACTGACAGGAGATGCTTGACTTTTTGCTTCGCCAGACCCTGAGCACATTACAACACATAAAAATAAATTTAAAAATGGATTAAAAGTGTAGAGTTTATATAGGTATAATGGAACGTGTATTTGAAAAACACATTAGAGGAACAATGTAATTACCCTCCACGTGTTTACTGGATTTACCACGAGGTCTTTCCCAGTCTATGAAGAAAATATCCACAGATAGCTGAACAAAGAGCTTATGAAGAAATTGTACAGTCTGTAACAAAAATAAGACTTGGGTTAAGTTGGGAAGAAAGGGAAAGGAGAGAAAAGACATTATTACTTTAATTATGCAAACTGTAGTAGTGTATAAGCTGATGTACATATTTGAACTCACCTTCAATGCAAAGGCACAACCAACATAAACAACAAAACGCTCCTCCTGAGCTGGTAATGGCAGCAACACAGACACAAATAGCTGGGCCTGGAGATATACAAAAAAAAGCCTTGTTTGAAAGCCTTGTCTTGAATTCTATATTAAGGCCTGTTCATACCAAGACAAAGTTTGTTGCAAAAATTCTGTGCAATAAACGTTTTTATTTGAATGTACGGCTGTTAATGCATCGGTTCAGACCAACGCGAACCTTCGCAAGCCGTCAAAGCGACATATTCTTTTAAGGGTTTGTCACACTACACTTTTCATTCCATTGACTTCCATTTATACGCATACGAATGCTGGAGATTCAAGAAATTCAAGCTCATGTGAATTTCGCGACGGTCCAAAACTCACGAAACGGGACACTTCATATGCACTTTTGGTCTCGTGGACTTACAATGGCTGCCGCATACACATGTCCATTAAGTCCATGAGACTGTATGGTGTCCCATTTTGTCATTTTAGGTTTCAGAAGGGTGCTCCTCGGGTCTTAACAATAAATTCCCCTACACCCGGGCCACAAAGGATACAACGCATGGATCCTTTGCGGCCCAGACTATCCCAAGATTCATTGCGCACAGGTGACGGCAGGATAAATTCTTTTTTTAAAGCCGGATTACACTTTTAAATGTAAGCATTGGGTTTTCAACTTACTGGCCAACCAATAAAATGAATGCTTTTGGTCACATGCCCAGAGACACTGCAGTTAAACTACGATTGGTGGTGCTCACGAACAGAGTATCGTAGTTTGCTAAGCGATAATAATGAATACACTATAGTGAATACATATTTCTGAATGGCTGTTTGAAAACATGTACATTCTGTTTGACTTCCTTATACATGACAAGCGGGTGTCAGAAACACAAAATTGCACAACTGTCTTGATGTGAACAGGCCTTTAGACCTAAAGAGCTCCATCAAAAAATAATGAGTATGTAAACAGCACATCCTAGAAGAAAAAAACTCTCATTTGATAGAACAGTGGAAGAAAATCACAGAAACAAAGACACTAAACTGATATTTGAGAAGTGGCTGAGACTACGTTAACAACAGAAAAAGTGACAGACTTGCCTCCAATGTCTGGAAAATATCGAGAGGAAAAGAAAAAGAAAGAAAAAGGAAAAAAAGATTCATGTAAGGCTTAATCATATTCATAATAGACTAAACAGCACCACCCACAGACAAGACAAATGCAAACCTTAAAGAATATGAGCCAGTAGAGGCCTGTTCCAACAGTGATGATGAAGAAAACATTTGCTAGGTCACCAGCATAGAACACCAGAAACTTCATAATTGTCTGAAATAGAAAGGGACATTATTATGAATACATGTTTAGCATTGTGTTTATTACTGCATCTGAATGGGAGTCCTTGCCTGTAGGTCAATGAGAGGAGATGCAATTCTTCTTTTCCAGCTTGCGGTCTTCAATAAAGAATGGACAACAGCCACCCCTCCCAGCACACCAAGAGCAATCTGGATATGAATCCACATATAAATAAACAAACAGCATTACAACATACACCAGAACATCCTGACCAACATAAAACAGAAGACTGACTTTCAGTGCCTGTTCATACTCACATCAGTTTTGATCCGAGCTTCCTCCTGGTCCATTGTATACTCAAGAGAGAACGATACCTGTACATACAAAAAAAAAAAAAACACAGAAATAAACCTGTCTGTCTGGTCAAATAGTTAAAAATGTGTAA
The DNA here is from genome assembly GCF_964197995.2 of Scardinius erythrophthalmus. NCBI lineage: Eukaryota > Metazoa > Chordata > Actinopteri > Cypriniformes > Leuciscidae > Scardinius > Scardinius erythrophthalmus. The sequence continues at coordinate 16,376,332 of NC_138236.1, forward strand.
AATATAAAAATTGTTATTAAATTTTTACTGTGTTTTGTATCTTGTCTGTCAACAGAATAAAATAATTAGTGATTACTCGCATGATTTCAGACCTGCGTTTAGAAAGCACAATGGTATAACGTCAAATTTAGTCAATGTATAAAGAAAATATATATATATTCAACAATATTATAGATCTGACTGTACTGATCCTAATGAATGAGAACTGAACTGAACTGGACGATGAGATAATTTTTTGGATTAACTATAATCTAATACATAACTTAATAGATTAAATTAACTTATTTAATAATTGATGATCTTTACAACAGAACTGAATCAACACTGAACTGACTTCAGCTGTAAAGCTGCTTTGAAACAATCTGTATTGTATAAAGCTCTATTTAAATAAAGGTGACTTGACTTGACCATTACTATTTATTATATTTTCTTATGTTTTATTTTCTGCAAACACCCAAGCAGAAAAGTTCAATGATCCCCTGGCCAAATTATTACATATAAAGGCATGCAGTGTACTTACAGTAACAGTCTGTGTGCTGGGGTCAGTGACGAGTATATCTGAGTAGGCCACGGTCATCAGAGGGGGGTAGACCAGTCCCTTCTGTGTATTCGGCACCAGTTGAAATCTGTTCAGTGCAGGACATCAAGCTTAGTGAGATCTCAAACTATAGGACTTTCACACTGTGCTTAAGCCCAGGTTATAGTCGTTCTAAGACAGGGTAAAGGAACGTTTTAAAAGTGTGGTTAGCACCCCTTTTTACCCAGGGCTGTGAAACCCTGCTCCTAACTCTGAATTGCGGGGCCAAACATGTACAGTGTGAAACGGCGTGGCGTTAGAACGTTACGACTAGATGCTGAACAACCAACAGCCAATCACATGCCTGTTGCCTTTGGCTTGCTCAGTTGGGGATATTTTGGAGATATTTAATTTTAATTTTATCAATCAATAAATTCCATTAGATACAAACCTTGTTGTATTATTTTAATGTAATACTGTGAAGCTGCTTTGATACAATCTGTATTGTGACTTGACTTATATTCATGTGCTTTGGACAGTCACGAAAACACTGTGCGTTGTATATTATAAACAGCGTTTGATAGAATGTAAAACAGCGATGGAAAACGTGTCAGCAAGAGTTAAGAAGAGACCTTTTCATTCTTACTTTATAGTCCGAAAAGTCCATTCAGAAAAATGATAGTACAGTCGGCAATGTGCAATATGCGGATGCACAATTCTTGAGTCTTTATGTATAAATATCGTTTGCTGCGTTTGTTCAATCAGTAACAATGACACTGCAAATATGCAAAAAATGACGTTAACCCAGGGTTTAGGATTGTACTTTGAGAAACGTCAGTTTACATCCAGGATTAATTGAGTAAATTATGAGTAATGTTAAATGTGAAGCAAGATAACCCAGTATACCATTTACCTGGGTTTTAGAATGACTGTGGAAAGCCCTAATGTGCGGTTTATGTGTTTGGGAGTGCGTAGTATTTACCCGATCTTAATATTAGAGGCCACACGTATGGCTCTGGGTGAAGAACTCAAAGAGTTTTCCCTTCCACTCAACGTGTCCACAAGCATCAGCCTCCGGGTCAGGTACCAGTTATTCATGTTAGATCCTGAAACAGGAGAAGTTAGCATGGTGATAAAGCAGCAAGGTCTTCACATATGATAGTGTTTGATCAAACAATGTGTTTGTATGTTGTACCCTGATTAGTGAGCTGGCCATTAAACTGCTGATTGACATTTAGGAGAGGCACTGCAAGAAGACGCTTGTCTTCCTGTGCCTTCTGAATGACCAGGAACACGTCATAGAACACAGGCTCTGGATAACCAGTCAAGAGCTCTGACACAGAAAGCACACACTAAGGAAAGAAAAAAGTCATTAACACTCATCCACATATTCAGCTGAAAATAAAAACATGCATAAATACAATAAAATAGAACAAATTGCTAAATACAACAAGGCAGGACACATGTGGAGTGCTTTTCAATACTCAAATTGATACTTCTTAATTTCTTAATGAGGAGCGAGGAAGCTTCCAGAGGAGCTATAAGCGAGAACGCACAGGTGCATCTTATGCGGAGGTCTTTCTTGTCAAAAACCTGATGCACATACAATTCCTCCTCCCCCTTTACCATGTCAGAATAATTTTAATTTATGTTTTATCCTTGCAGTTTAAACCAAACATTTCAGCAGGGCATCTTGCTTTATAATTATTTATTAGGAATTTCCTAAATAACCAAAACGCAAGAAAAGGAAGCAAACGAGGATGCATAAATAAGAAATGAGAAACATCCATGGATGACACAGAAGATAACTGAGACTCACACTCTGCTTGTAGGCTGTCCCAAACGTGAAGGCGGACTGTTGACTGGTAAGGGTGTCTGGACAGAGCTATAGAGGATAAATGAAGCAACTCTGTATCTCACAATACTTTTCAATTCCAGTTGTTTTGTTATAAGCTTTCACAAAGAGGGGCCAGGTTCATGAAAATCTTATCAAGAGAAATTCTAAGGAGTTAGTAAGAAAGATAGTCATCTTGAAATCAAAATATCTTATTTTCATGGAATATTGCAGTATTTATTATCAATAAATAATATTTACAATAAATACTGCGGGACAACCTTTTTTCTTGTTAAAAAGCAGTTTCACGCAGATATACATCATGATAGGGAAGAAAAGACTATCGCAACTTCCATTTCATGTATGCAGACTTTAAATTATGAATTTAGTGCAATTCTTGAAAAACTATCAAGACATTCTCAAATATTTTCTCAAAAGGGATAGTTCACCCTAAAAAAAAAAAAGTCATAAATTACTCACCTTGGTGTTGTTCTAATGCCGTGTGCCCCTCTTTCTTTTATGGACCACAAGAGGAGAACTAAAAAATAATCATTTTTTTAACGAAAATCCTGACCTTGGCCGATGGTCTTCAGTTTTGTATTTCTTGATTTCTCACAACTTGTGTGCTTTTTCTGGATGAGACAGAGTGAACCGTGTCCGTGGCGCTAACAGAGTCACAAGAACATGCACGTCTTGTAGCCGTGCACTGAAGACCAACAGCCATGGTCAGGATTTTTTGTAAAATAATACATTCAATTTCATCTCATATACCCTCAGAACGCATGGGATCATTCTGTAATACTTTTAGTATAGACAAAATAAAGGCAAAGAAGGAGGCAAAGAAGGAATGAAGACGGAGGAAGGGAAAAGGGATAATTAAGCAACAAGAGAGATTAAATAAAAGACTGATGAATAAAACAGTTAATTGGGGAAAAGCATGGTGAGGAAATTCGTTTAAATATGAAATGCGAAAGACAGACGGAGAGAATTGACCTCCTTTCCACTAAGGAAGGACCTAAGCTCTGTCCGTTAGAAATGGAAGCAATGTGCAGCCCTGTCAAGTGTTGATACTGTACATAGCCTACATTTAGTTGCTGTACAAAACAGAGCTTGCAAAGCTGCAGACATCCGTAATAGCTTTTAGTGCATATAGATCAAAGTGAAGACCAAGACATATATAACCTTTTCTTTACTGTGAAAATTGTTGAAAGTGTGAAAAACGTTGCTGCAGGCAAGAAGAGATCAGCAGATCTTGTTCAGTTATGGCAACGAGCTTGCATCTACAAGGAACCAGAAAAAGGGGAACTTGTATACACAAGAACTCGGGGGGCCAAAACTGACCGTTTTGCTGAATGCTGTATTTCTGTTAGGCCAATGCTGTAGTTAAGGGAAACCCTGTAACTCAGTATAAAATGTGAAACTTCTGATTGTTCAAGGCCTAAACTTGTGGGGAAAGATTTCTCGTATTTCTGTTATCAGGGTTGCTGCACACTTTTTAAAGTCAAATTTAAGGCTTTTTAAGACATGAAGAAATAAAAATTAATACTGTACATTAGGGGTGTGCAATATTTAAATTATATCACAATATTTCCAAAGTTTTGTTGATTATAATGTGTTTTTGTGCTGGTACCATGGCTGGTTTAGGCCTGTTGTTTACAGCTGACTCACAAAGATATTCATATTATTCATTCTATGCGGTGGTCAGTTCACAGCAGTGACATTAACAAGGGGCAATATTTGGCACCTTAAATTGATTTCCAGGGGCATTTTTTCCAATATAAAGGGCATTTTTCTAAATGTGTTAGATGTATTCATCACCTTTTATGTCAAATTCTAACATACACATTAAATTCTATTAGAATAATAACAGTATAGGGCTGTTACCTACCAGTCAAATGAAATCATTATCAAAAAAAAACAACTTTGCAGTGCAGAGGTGACACAGAAGCGGCAGCAGAAGTGGCATTAATATATTTACACAGCATTTACAATTGCATAAATAATGCTATGAGATTTTTTTTTCAATTCAATATTTAAATATGAAATTATTTCTAATTTGAACTTTTTAATTAAAGGGAATTTAAAATTAGCCTGGTCCTACCAGACTCTCGTACATTTCATTTTTACAGAGAGTCTGGCCACTCTCCATCGACAAACGTTAACTTCCTTGAAGGCAGGTACGGTACTCTGTTGAAGTTTAAAACTATTGGATCTGCTCAGAGCCACTCTGGATCTGCCATAACCAATCGCGAACTTTTGGTTGTGACGTAACCCTACAGTTCAAACTAGCGCACGACCTCAACGTCTTTGGCAAGCCGTTTTAACATTTAGTCCTTAAAACCTACTAGTATCTATTTTCATGCTACTAGTACTTATTTTTTAGATTCTAGTATCTTTTCCATTAAGTACTAATACTTATTAATTAGCTACTAGTGGTTATCTTTTTAGGTACTATTCATTCAAAGTGCAGATTTAGTCAGTAAAAAAATATATAATCGCTGTCTGTTGCAAGGTTCTGCTACAGTTTCATTTTTAAAAATTTACGTCGGCGAAATAAAGGAAAAACTATCGCACATCCCTACGCACATAAAGAAGAGGCACAACCCCCCCCCCTGAAATTTCTAACCAGCGTTCAAAACCTGAAGGTAATGATAAATCTTTTGATTTATGAAGGTAACATTCCATTTTGTGATGGAGTACTTAGGGAGAATATAAATGCAACACACTGTACAACACATCTTTTTAAAAAAAGCTTGATGCTGGTCTCTATTCAGGGTGAGACATTTCTGACTTCATTTTTATTTTAGAGTGAACTATCCTTTTAAGAATTTTATTTTTCTTAAGAAGAAAATGACAGGCTTTCTAACTTCTTAAGTTAGAAATAAAAATTTGAAATTAAGAATAATTTTATTCTTAAAATTGTTTCGTAACCTGACCCCAGAAATTGGTCTTGCCTGCTTACCTGCAGGTTTCCTCCACCGACGCTCTCCCATCTCATAAACTCGCCACGCACTGAGTAAACAGCAGCCCGCAGATCGATGTTAGTGTTCTGAAAGTGGGAAGAAGGTTTGTGAAAATGATAACATGTAAGTTTATGTTTACAATATGTTTAGATGTCCACAGTGCTTACCTTTTGTGCCCCTTTAAAGCTGAATCCAACAGGAAGTGGTTCATTCTGTAGAACTCGTGAAGCCAACCCAAGCTGTTCTCCATAGTATAGCCAAGGCAGGTTTGTCCTCCTACAGTCACAACATTGTCTATGAGAATCACAAATACGAGCACACTGGGTTCTTCTGCCCATTTGATGTGAATTTAAATACATTACAGACAGAGATACTTCTTAACAGTATCATGATGCAAGTAGCCGTGATATGTAACTGATTTAATATCAGATCAATTCAGTTCTTCTCACATCTCATCTCAGTCATAAAGCAGTTGATCCTGAATTAATCACACTGTATTAAAGTATATAACAGATGCAATTTATGTTGCACATGACGTATCTCCAATGGTTGATTACAGATCTTATTAATGGTAATTTTGTGCAAATGCCAAAAAGTCTAAGAAAAAAGTCTAAGATGGGCCGAGTTCATTTACCACACCCCTCACACATGTAAGTGTGACATGAATCCAAAGAAGTCGGTAGTGCAAATCAATCGAAAGATTAAGAGGAAATCAGAAATGTCAAAATAGCAAGTTAATAAATGTGTACGAACCAGTAGGACAGAATTATCTTGTTTTATGTTGTATGCTAACAGTATAAATGATGTATATTTTAGTTAAACAGGGAGATTGTCTGTGATTATCAGCTCTCTAGCTCTCTCTCTCTATATATAATTTAAAATGGTCCAATAGTAGTAAATAGTAAAGTACAATACAATAACTGTATATGTATTACCAGTAGGAGATGTCCTGGCTGCTGCCCTGAGCAGCTGTTGCTCTGTAGATTGTGTTGTAGAGGCCACAGGCATCATTGTTGATGGTGCTGGAGGAGTGCATGTTCATCACACACATGTTGCCCAAAGACTGACATGCTGTCCTGTTAGAGAACAACTACAGAACAAAGTAAACAAAACTTATATATGTTCAGAAGTTAGGCATATAAACATTTAAAAAGGAACTATTATGCTTTTTTACATTTTCATCTTTCTTTAGTGTGTAATTTTGCTGTTTGAGCATGAAAAAGGTCTGCAATGATACAAAGCACAAAGTCCACTTCAAAGGGAGCTATTCTCTATATCAGTAAGCACTGTACTCTGAACTCTCTGAAAAGCCAGGATTGGAGTTTTGAGTTTTCTTACAGGAACATACACGTCAGAATATTGCTCATTTAAATAATTCCCACCTAAGGCATACGCAAAAAAAGCCCTGGTTGAGTTGCCTTAGCAGTGTGTTGAAACTCGCGGTTATGGTAAGGGGTGTGACATTTGGTCAACACAACACACTGATCCAGCTGAGAAATCAGAGCAGCACATTGCACTTTTCGGAAGGAGGGGCTTCACAGAGACGGGAACTAAACAGAGCGTTACAGACAGACTGCAACAATGTAAAATATGTGAAAAATAATGTTGTTGTTTTTTCAACATTCAAGCATGAAAATCTATTCTAGTAGACCCCAAAAACAAAATCAAGACTTTGTAAAAAGTCATAATAGAGGGTATGCACTTGAAGTAGGCTAATCGTCGGCCAGAGTGACTGCGGTTACGCCTACTGAGTGGCAGAGTTGGTTTTCAGCATGAATGATGTGAAAAACAAACAAAACACATCTAAAACAGGAAATAGCTTTGAGATTGACTATACAAATATATTTGACAAGAAATCTGATTTATATTTTATAGACTAGAAATATTGTGCCGAAAGCTACAGAAAAGAGAAACAAATGGATCGCTACAGTTTACAGAAACAAATGGACTCCAGGCATCGAAAGTGAATTTGCAGTTATCATTTTGTGTAAATATGTTGAATTTTGGGGTAAAACCATAGCCTATATTTTGTATTGTTATATTGTATTGAGTTTTAGGGCTGGAGGATATGAAGATATATACAGTTGTAATCAAAGTTATTCAACCCGCATTGCAAATCAGGTTTATTGGCAAAAGTGACAGACTTTTCAGCTGTTTGCAATGAACAAATAAAGCCAAAGTAATTGAAATACAGGAATAGAAAATCATGTGTGTGTAGAAACTTACCAAACAGGCAGCTGCTGAAGAATACATGAAGCTTGAAAACCATGCTGATGGGAGAGAGAGGGTCTGTGTAACACAAACACGCATTACACTTTAAAACAATGAACCCCAGCACACTAACAACAGTACACAAACACAATTCATAATGTTAACTTTGGACTCTTACCAGTTGGCCAAAGATGACATTTGAGGCAATAGAGGTAGGCAAACTGTTTGAAGGGAAGCACATTCCTCCTGCCTGTGTGATGAAAGCATAACTTTCTCAATTCTCATCACTCTAAATGCATCGCATAAACATAGGTTATACATAAATTTAAACAAATTGCACCAGATTCTTACCAGTATGTTTGATGTCCCGCAAACACACGACTGAGATGAGTTGATGAATGAATCCTCACATCTCACACACCTAAGCATACGCATGTCAGAACAAAATGAATCACTTTTTATGCATGAAGATCAACATGAAAACCCAGTGCCATTGATAGGAATGGCAGCTTTACCTTTTGCCTGTTGTATCTGGGGCCGAAAAAGCAGGCTCTGTTGCACTACATGCTTCACATCGCGCTTCATTTAATGGATTCCCATTCCCATCTCTCTCCACTGACAAATACAATTAGATACCATGAAATTATAAAACAATGCTGCACCTTTTACCTAAAACTGTGCACCGTTTACCTACCCAGCACGCTTCCCTCAGGACACTGGCACTTGCCATTCACCCCTACACTTCCAGGACAACGGATACATCCATACCCATCCTGAGTAACCCCCTGTAATCATATTATTGTAAAATAGTATTGGTATTCTTAATATAATTAATACAATAACAACATCAATACCTAATTCAATTCATTACAGTACCTGATTGGCATCAGGACACTGCTGGCACGTGATGGACGCCCCATTACTGACCAGCACCCTGAAACCAGTCTGACACTCACATATCAGTCCTATATGGCAGAAATACACATGATCGTACAAGCTGCCTTACAATAAAGCATGTTATAAAACATATATGGTTAATAATAACAAATAAACCTCTATACTTTAAGCATTTATTTGTTTATTGAGGTGTTATGTGCAGCAAAGGTTTTTATTATTTTCTATATCGCGTGCAGTTGATTCACTGACAAGACGCTTACTCGTATGAATCTAGGTTAACGTTATATCAACAACAGATATGACGATACATCAATAAATGACTGCTGTCTAGTGTAAAACATTATATCATCTAAAGGTTAGGTTGGTCAAAACAAAGCAAACTAATCTGCGCGCGCGTTCCGCGTAACGTTAACGTTACCTGATTTGCTGCTGACTTGATTCGGCCCACATTTCACACAAGACAAGCTCGAAATATCAAAATAACTTTCAGCACCACAATCCGGAGGCTGTTGAAGAGATATAGAAAACTGCTGGCAAGAAAAAGCGTTTAATTTGATCAGGAATATGATCGAAAAACTGCACACGAAAGCTCTCAGCGTCCCCGTCGCCATGGTGCAGATGACGCTTGAGGACGTACGTGTTCCTGTTTACGCTCAGAGAGCGTGTTGCGTGCGCGCCGCCGCGCCGCCGCGCCCCTCTTAAAAGTCTCTTCTAGAGGAAGTTGAGAGTTACTCACCGGACGCATGTGGTGTGCAGTTTGCAGGTTACCGCGTGTTTTCTGTGACAAAAAAAGTTTTGTGCAGGGAACACTTTATATTGAAGTATATGTTTTAAAGAAAAACAAACGGTAAGTAAGGGTCTGAGGACACATTTGTTTCGATTTTTTAACTGTAAGGGAATTTTCTGGTGTGATTTTTTTTGTTGCCCTTTTGGAAGTTTTGAACAAAAAGGAGAAAACAGTAACTTAGTTTGTACATCGTGTTTTTTTTTTTTTATATTCAAGAAACATATCTAAAATGTTTGCATTTTGCCTCTCTTTTTTTTAAACAGATCTCAGTGTTTTGTGAGAAGAATTTGATCATGACAATAGTGGTTCTGCGTTTGCAAGGTTTAAACACAGAGGCAGGATCTGAAGATATTCGCAGATTTTTCCATGGCTTGCACATACCTGAGGGTGGCGTTCATATCATCGGTGGTGCGATGGGTGAAGCTTTCATTATTTTTAATACAGAGAGAGAAGGCCAACTAGCCATGCGCTACTCTGGAAGACTCCTCAGAGGCTCCTCCATTTCATTACATATCAGCAGTCTGGCTGAGTTAAAGAGAATAATGGAGTCGAGATTGAGGAAACCAAAGTCAACAGTTGAGACCAAAATAGTGCCATCATCGCCACCTGACACCAATGCAGCTCTTTTGCTTAGTCTAATGGCTGCTATTCACGGACCGCATTCAGACAACAAAGTGAATCGCCAAAGTCCGGCCCACCAAACGCTTGAAGATATCAACCAAAACGTTCCAAAAATACAGGATCATTCCACAACTGACAACCGAACAAATACGGATGCTCAGCATAGTCTTACTTATGACTTGGCATCTAAGGAGCAGAAAAGCAGAGGAGAAAACCTCAATATCTGTAAGCCAGGGTACCTTCGGCTTTATGGATTTCCTGACTCTGTTGCCAAACAAGAGATCTACCAGTTCCTACGGGGACTGCCAGTTTTGGAGGTCATTACGAAAGTTCGACTGGAACTGGGCTGGTGCTGTATGGCAAAGCTGGCTAGTTTTGCAGATGCAGAGGAAGGGCTGAAATACAGCAACAGAAAATTCAAAGAATTCAATGTTGAGGTCAGATTTGCCCATGAGAAGATGTGGACAGAAGCCGTGGAGCATTCAAAAAATTGCATGCAAAACATCAAGCCTCACACTTTATCAGAGCAAAAAGAGGTCAACGCAGATAGAAATGCAATTAGAAGTTTCTTAGCCAAAAGAAATGCAGAAGAACAGCCCTCCCCAGGATCTCCAAAAAAATTCTGCCGAAACTTTCCATCCCCTCAAACTGAACAATCTGTTATTGTCAATAATCTTTCAAGGAATATAACCAAGACAGAGATCAAGGAGATTTTCGGCTGTCAAGCAATCCCAAACCATAGAATAAAACATTTATTAAACAAGTGGGGAGAGAGGACAAGCACTGCATTCATTACCTTTGAGCATGCAGAAGACTACGCTTCAGCTCTGAACATGAATGGCACTACTGTTGGCTTAAAAAACATTGAAGTGTCATCCATTACTAAAGAAGAAATGCTTGCCATAGTCAGCAGAAACCGATGTGTCTGGAGGCCACCGCCTTATGGAAAGACACATTTAACCATGACGTGTATATATGCACGCAATTTTCCTGCAGATATCAGGAAACAAGAGGTGAGAGATTTTTTCATGCACTTTAACATCTCTGAAAATGCAATCATATTGCTTGTGGACAGCCAAGGCAATGGCGTTGGGGAAGCCATCGTGCAGTTTGGATGTGAGGAAGTCGCCAGACAAGCCCAGAGTCTTCACGGCAAGCATTTTATGGGAGCAAAAATTCTACTCACTTGCATCACACGTCAACAGATGGAGAAGATACTTGGCACAAGTTGAACAACTGGAGATGTGAGATGTTTTCAGCACGTTCAGACACCAACAGTGGTGTCAAATCTATGTTAATGAGGACAATAATTCATTTGAAGATTTATAACAAGCTTTCTCATGCCAAATGCCGTAGAAATTTGGAACTCTGGCAATCAATGAGCTCAAGCTATTATGGGTACAACAATTGAAGATGCCCAGTCAATATTTCGAGTACCACATGGAAGGAGCATACAAAAAAAAAGACCTCAATATTTTTCCTACAATGGTTGCCAAAGTATTAAGGACTACTCCAAGTGCTTAAATAATGTCTGTACACCTCCACATTTAAAACTCTTGCACTTGCTGCTTTTTTCCAGCTCAGTTGTTGCTGCTGAACACACAGCTTACTGGCTTCAATTAAATACGGATATATCCCAGATATCTTGTATTGCATAATAAAATTTTGTTTTTGAGTTATTCGGTTAGACTGTATATATTTTAAGTTTATCAGAAATTTGTTACAGCCGAGATGTTTAAAAGGGTTTCTGACCATGTCTGTATGGTAGCCAGTATTTTGATTTGCCATTCTATACATTCCTATTTCTAAAACAGAAACTACTTTGAGTTGTTTCTGTCTTCGTGACTTGATAAATTTGTATTTAATTTGAAATTTTGATGTTATATTGTAATTAAACTTGCACAAGCAGCTTCAGACAATTTTTCAGTCTCCAATTTGTCAATAAAAATTTATAAATTAATATTTTAAATTATATATTATTTTTAATCGAAGGAGATGTCGGTGTGTTATCCAAGCATTAATGGCAAGGAAAGCCCCTTATACTTGGCAGCGGTGCGTATGAGGCGTTTATCCCTCCAATCTGTTTCAAGGTCGTAAAATATTGTGGCATTTCTTTGTTGTTTAGAATCCAGTATTCCCATAATACTTGTCTTTTATGAGTTTAATGAAGAACTGTCTCATCTTCTGTCCACCATCAATGTCAGGTGACCTGTAAATGTGCAAAAACTATTTCCATTGCAGTTTTGCTACATATTTCTTTTTTGAATTGCCTGAAAAATCACCTCATGTGAGTGTAAAAACTTTTTTTTGCCATTTATGGGAGTTTTTGTGAAATTGATGCGTTTCCATTAGGGAGTTTTCCATCTCAATTTGAAAGGGTAATGGAAACGCGACATGATGCAAATTTATATACGCAATGCCATTTGCACTGCACTACATTAAGGGAAAATGAGATGAGAATCAGTGAAAAGGCATCTACATAAATATTTAAGAGCCCTAATCAAACAAAACATTTGAGGGTGTTGTTTGATCAGTATCATTGTGTTCCATTAATGCAACCCACCACATTTCCCAGTTTAAGCAGACTACAGATAATACAAATTCATTCATTGAGTGTCAAACTGGGTTCTCTTCAAATATAAACTTAAAGACTCTTTAATTAGTGGTCAGAATTGCGACCACTGACCGTTCATTGCATTAGTGTGTTACACTGTATAATTATTATGTTTATTTTACCAATGTATTGTTTGATTTTATGTAAAGGCCCATTAGGGACGAACATTGAGAATTAGCTTTGGCTAAAATGTTGTAGTATGTAACATGAGTTTATGTAACATACTTGTCCCTATTCAAATAAACTTAAATAAATAAATAAATTGTACCAATGCAGATCTTGAATTCTACCGGAGAGCAGTAAAATAAGATCAAAACTGATGGAGATGAAGACAAATGTTATTATTTAATTTTTTTTTTGAAGTACATGAAACTGTGTGTGAGGCTTACAGTTCAGAGACTCTGAGAAGAGTTATTTTAACCACATTGGAATGTACATGCAATGTAGCAGATGTTCTCCCTTGTGAGGCTATGGAAAATGTTGACTGAAGTATTCTCTTTACGGAAGGAGGACTGTGTAGCATGACATACATCTATTTTAAACATGAACAACGTTTTACCACCTTGTAGGGATAGGTTCCTTTGGTTGGCATATCCACGCCCAAACTTTGAGTATGGACATCATCTCTCCAGTAAATTGTCTTTCTCTCCTATGTCTTGACAATTAATAATAGAGATATCTCTTGGCAAAATAACTGTTGTTTGGTCCTGTGATTCAACAACGGGGACAAGAGCTTAATTTCAAGACTACAAGATGCTATAATCAAACTATGGGACAACCTGATCGAAGTGAGGATGTCTTCAAGGGATATAGGAACTGCACCAACAAATCATACAAAAGGAGCAATACGGTTCTTTGAGGAACTATGAGTTTATTTTACAATTATGACAACAGACCTTCAGAACAAAATGTCACATTGAAGATTTCACTGACCACTTAAAGACTGTTTAAATCACTCACTAAAAATTGTTGCTATTACAAATAACTGCTATTACTAATCATGTCAGAGCGAGAAAGGAAGAGAAAAATTAAACATTTAAAATAAATCTACCCATGTATACATTGTAAAAACAAAACGACCTAAAAGGCAAGAAAAAAAAGCGTTTGGTCATGAAAAAAGTCAAGAAAGCCATGTCAAAAACAGGCAAAGCAGGCTGGATCCAGGTCTTGATTACATCCATCAGATGAGTGTTCATTTGTAGAATCTTGATGGACCTGTGAAGGTAGAGCAGTCTGAGTGAAAATTAACTTTATGCATTTAGAAATCACAATGACAGACATGCTATTTTTTGCTTATTTCGGCTCATGTTTCAGCCTCTGTACCCATCTCGGTTTCTAGCAGAGCAGGGTTGAAATCATAGAATCAATGAGTCATGATACTGGAAATTCCACACAATAGTTTGTTTTTTACATAACCACGTAATACCAATTTTTTGACAAATGAAAGGTACTCGTTTTATATGGATGCAAACCATTTACTGGCAAAAGTAGAGTTTTAGTAAATGAATGAAATAGAAGCATAAATGTGCAATACCTGGCATGCCGCTGGAGAATCTGTCATTAGAACTGTTTGGAAGACATGAGGTTGAGTAGTTCATTGAGGGCAGGGGCTTCAGACTGGGCACCTGAAAAACAATTCAAATTCAAACTTAACTGTGAAAACCCATTTTTATTTTATTTAATAATTCAGACAAAGCTAATCATGTGATAGATGACTTATTGTCTTTCTTTAGATCTTGTAGTTTATCCTACTCAGCATGGTTTTTGCCACAACTTTTATTTATTTAGATTGGTTTGAAAAATTACAAAGGCAATGGTAGATTTACAAAAGACAAGACAATGGCAAGTCTTTCAAGAAGAGAAAAACCCTATTACAAGGGTTTCATTTTAGCTTGAATGAGGAAGAGAAAATAAGCTATTTCCATAAGTACCACGACATTAAAAAACTTTACTTCCTTTAATTACTGCTTTCCAAAAATCATTGCACTAAAATTTATTAATTTAAGACTCTAAACTTTTCTCAAACTAATTACAAAGTAAGCATATACCTAAATCAAACACTAATGAAGGATAAAGAGTCATTATCCTTCATTAATGTTTGAATTAGGTATATGCTTTGCATTAAAATATATATCTACAAACCTATTTTTAAAATTAACCCAGTAAAACTGGTTTGAGATCACTGAAGTCTTCAATGAAAATTTCATCATGCTTCATAAAGGAAACGAAGCATACCACATCCTGTTCACAAACAAAACAGCTGCAGCTGGTTTCATGACCTCTTTACAGTTTACACCAACACAAATAAAAAACTGGCTGTTTGCTTCTTAATCACCCAGATAGCCAGTTTTTAAATTTACACACTAGAAGTACTAGACTAAACTGTGTATTGTCTCTTTGATGAATAACCTTATGTGTACAACCTTATCTGGGCCAACTGAGATTCTGAGGTCAAATATTTTCATATAATAACCAAAGAAAGTTGTTTGTCATTGAGAATGGGATTTTTAAAGTTCCAATTCTATTCCTGAATTTGATCTGAGCCAGTAAACAGGATGTAGAAATGCAAGTTTGAATTAACAACAACAAAACAATATATGCATATTATAATAAGTAATCATTGGAAGCATTTACCGATGAAATGCTTCTGAGGCGGTACTCCATCAGAACATCTGTGAGCTTCTGTGTGACTTTTAAGACAATCTGAGCATCGTCCTCATTCTCAATGCGAAAAGAGTCCTAATAATCAACAAGAAACAAAGTTTGTTAACTCCAAACAGTTGATAATCTAAACAATTTAAGTGCTTCAACAAACACTGTAAATCCAAAAGAAAACAGTACCAGATATTTGAGCAGTGTTGCAGGGAGGCTATTGTTTTCCGGGCCTTTAGGGCCATGTCCCATCAATCTGTCCCCGCTGCTGTTCATAGACATGTCATTAGGGAAAGGTCTGCCCATACCATCATTACGCTGGCCGGGCCCAAAACCATCAGGGCCCATGCCCATATGTCCATCATCAGGGAAATGATGCATGTCCTCTGGTTCCATCATCCCCCTGTCTGGTCCAGACATGCCATTACCATAGCGACCAGGGCTAGTGAAGTCTTCCATATCAGAATAACCTCTCCTCATAGGAGGATCATCCATACCTCCATGCATGCCAGGGGCGAAATCAGGCATCATGCCACCACGGGGTGGAAAATCCCCCATGTACATGGGATCTTGAAAGGGACCTCCAAATTGACCTCCTGAGAATGTGAGAAAAAAAGTCAAGTCAAAAGTCAATTTTTTTTTTAACCTTTGCTTCTATCAACACAAACAAACACACTAGTGAGACACTAACCGTGTTTTACGCCTCTGGGAGGGGGCCCAAGAATGCCAGTTCCTGTAAACCCTAGATTGGGTTGTGCGGATTCTAAGAAAAACAAACATCTGGATAAATAACTGGATGGCATATGCATAGAATTCATCAGTAGATCTAAATACACATAAATATGGTTAGACAATAACATTCAACATAAAACAACTGACTATGTCTGGTGCAACTGGAGGTAAGGAAGGCTAGAGGGGAACTGATACTGGGACAGATGATTAAGAACATTTTCACAAAGTAGGTATATCTTCACAAATTAAACAATGAGCAAAAATATGGGTAGACATGGACAAAAAATAAAATAATTCTTGTAATATCAGTTACTTCTAATTAAATTCCTTGCAAGAAACACTGACTTGTCTCTTGACTACCAGCCCTGGCACAGTGAAGGCACAAACGATTCAAATGTTCTGGTAATGGACAATTCACATTTTCAGTTTTAAAATGTGTGTGATTTTTGAGTATCGTTTAAAACAAATGTCAACAAAATTTCGTTAAATGTTAGAGTGAACTGGGACATCTAAAACTCATGTGTATGAAAAACAACGAAAGTGTCTACTTGCAAAATCTCTAATATTTGTAGAAATTCAGGACAAGCTAGAAACCTTTGAGTTTTTTTGTGCTGGAATGTCAAGGGTACTGAGTGCAGATAGACAGGAATAGGCCTTGTCCACACTAATACATTTTTCTTTGAAAAGGCATGTGTTTCTCTCCGTTTTAGCCTTCTGTCCACACTGAGACAGCATTTTTATAAAAAAAAACTAAGCTTTTTGAAAACGCTCTCCAAATTGGATAAAGTTGAAAATGGCATTTTCGCATTGTAGTGTGTACTATGAAAACAGAGGCATTTGAAAACGCTGATGCATGTTTAGGCCACATTTACACATAGCCGTGTATTTAGAGAAACGAATATTCCCAGGGGCCCCCTCCGTTTTCAGTTACATCGCACACACAACATCGTTTTCAAAGAAGTTGTCATTTACATCAACCCGCATAAATATGCTGTCGAGCGCCATCATAACTATGCCAAACCTATGGGCGGCAGTGTAAGGAGAAGGATAAAGCCATGCAAGCCAATCAGAATCGACAACAACAAATAACACTGTTAATAAAATGTTACTTTGCACTCCCCTTATATATCACAGTCCTGCATTCTACAGAATTTACTTACATTTGCTGTCCTGCAGCACAACATGAGAGCAGTTGCATTTTCGACCAAACATATAATGGCGAGTTAGTGTGACCAGGACACATCAGTGAATGGTGAGATATTTTGCTGAATAAAATTATCCCGCCAGAAGAATTGCGTGAGAACTTTATTATGTTTTGTTCCGTCTATATCATCTCAGTGAGTTTTAATAGGGTTTACACATGCGCAGTTAGGAGAATTTAGCGTTTATCTGCTTTGTACCAGAAAGGAATGAATAGCAAAGATAAGGACCGAACAAATCAAAGGCGTCTTGAAAATTTCATGCATTCTTTTCATGCGTTTGGTGCTCTGCAGCATCTGAATTTACTCCAAGCTGTGAATAATTTCTTTATTCGTTATTAAGTGTCTTCTGAGGGTAGTATGACATCCATCCATACAAAGTAAGGGTCAGTCTATAACAGGTGACCAGGACACCCAAGTACAGTTAAGGAAATGTCTAGTACAGCAACCAGCTTACATTCCATAAGATTACGTCTTTCCAAGTGAAAGAGTATTCAATGAGAAAAACTACAGGGCTGGATTTTATTAATGGGGAATTGAATGAATGGTGTATGACAGAAAAGAACTGACTTACTCATGCCCTGAAAGGCCATAACGTCACATGGCTCCTTTAGCACCATCTGGAAGAAAGAAAAGATTATGTAATAAAAGAGTTCTTGTGTAAGTCTTAAGAGCACATCAGCACGCAGTCTGTTACCTTAATTTGACCTCTTCCCTCAGCTTTTTCAACTTCCGCAGCAGCAGCTTTAATGGCTTTCCTTGTGGTTGGATCTTTAAGCGCATCCTCTTCCTCATAAGGAACCTTGTCTTTGTGGTTCTGTTTCTGTTTACCAAAAATAATAATAATGTGGATGTGTATTATATCAGCAGCATGGGCAGAGCTAATCTGCAAGATCTATCTGGAAGTGATTGTGGAGATCGTACCATGTATCTGAAGCTGTGCTTCCAGCCGGTGATGTGAGCAGCTATTTCATTCTGCAGCTGCTGGACTACACACAGTTTACACTGGTAATGAGGAGGAGCCGACTTAGATGGGCTTCGATACTCCCATATGTACTGCAGTCCTATAAACACAAAGTAAATATGTACTATGTAAAGTAGTTTAAGATTCAGTCCAGCTATATGGTCACTAACAAAAAGCAGTCAAGTACACTGAAGCCATTCAAGGAAGCAATATAATTTTCATATTTATTTATATAATAGCATATACATCTTTACCCACCAATAACAGTGTCGGTGACTGATTTGAGCCGTTTGTTCAGGCTGGGTATGGTCTGGATGGATCCATTCTTGGAGGTGAAGACTGATGAAAAACACATGAATTAGTCAAATCAAAAAGCATGTGGGCAGGAATTGTGAACCAGGACTTAAAGTAAAGAAGTGCACCCACTCTACTGATACAGTACTAAGTGGTTACTGAAAAACAAAACTAGCTGAGTGCTTAAAGCACTCGTTCATCGGTTACCCCCAGGCCTACATATAGGCAACAGTCATAGTTGATGAAAAATTGCGGTCAGAAAAGTGAGCCACAACTCTCTGCACTTAAACACTGAACAACATATAAAAACAACAGATTTGAATGAAAATGCTGCAGTGATGCCCGCTGTATTTCTGGTCACAAGCAAAGAGTGACAACAAAAGCACACCAGTTGAGACCTCAGCCGATCACACTGCAGCAGCATAACTGTTCTAATTGAGTTCAAGGCTAGTGGCACCTGAAGTATAATGAATTTCCTGTTAACTTTCCATGGGCAGCTTAATGCATGCCCTTAACAAGGCGCCACAATCACTATAGTTAGATGACCCTAAGTGGGCATACAAGGATCGAAGGTGGGATACTCCACCTCCTAGCATTCTTGGATCTCGACCTGATGTTACAGCACATGGCGAGAACAGGTCTTGACTTTTCTAATGTTGCTCGAAAGAGCTTGATGTTGATGTTTCTAATGTTGTTCAGCACACCGCAGTTCAAATATGTACACAGTGCAAAGCATTGGTCTGAAAAAGGTGCTAGTTTGAAAGCTGTGCTTGTGTGATGTGTTCAGGGTTGAAGCTCCAAAGCTCTGAAAAACCCAGAAGTGGCACATGGCAATAACATTACCAAGGCCAGGCACAGCTGAAGGGCAGAACTGAAGGGTCCTGAGGGTGGCACTTACCTATGTCACCGTTGTAGAGCTGCTGCTTTTTCTGTCACAGGCGACAAATAAAATCGTTGGTGGGGGAGAGAAATAGAGAGGAATTAGAAAGATATAACAGGACCGGAGGTGAAGAGCAGAGCTCGCCCTCCTCCTCTGCTTGAATTCTCCGCTCCACTTTAAGAGTAGAAGCTGACAGTCCTTGGACGTGAGGACACAAAGTGTCTCTTCGCCAAACACACTCAACAGAAAAATTGTGCTTTATTCATCTCCCCAAGAATGGGGCTCTATCAGGCAAACAAGAAAACATATGGGATGATACAGGAGTAACATGTTCTGCAAGTTACATTCTACTGCAGAATTTTTTTTTTTAAAACACATTAGTGCTTATCTGTCTTTTACAGGACAAAACAGCACTGTCAGGTCAATGACAGACTATGGACATAAAAAGTCTTTTTTCAAAAAAAGTCTATTCTCACCAAAGCTGCATTTATTGGATAAAAAATACTGTAAAAACAGTGATATTTTGAAATATTACAGCAATTTAACTATTTTTAAGAGATTTTTAAAACAATGTAATTTATTTGTGTGATGGTAAAGCTGATTATTCAGCAGCCATTACTCCAGTCTTAAGTGTCACGTGATCCTTCAGAAATCATTCTAATATGCTGATTTGGTGCACAAAAATATTTTAATATATAAATTACATTTAAAGGGTTAGTTCACCCAAAAATGAAAATTATGTCATTAATGACTCACCCTCATGTCGTTCCAAGCCCGCAAGACCTCCGTTCATCTTCGGAACACAGTTTAAGATATTTCAGATTTAGTACAAGAGCTTTCTGTCCCTCCATTGAAAATGTATGTACGGTATACTGTCCATGTCCAGAAAGCTAATAAATAAATCATCAAAGCAGTCCATGTGACGTCAGTGGGTTAGTTAGAACTTTTTGAAGCATCGAAAACACATTTTGGTCCAAAAATAACAAAAACTACGACTTTATTCAGCACTGTATTCTCTTCAGTGTCTGTTGTCAATCCGCGCTCACGACTCCGCAGTGCTGACATTAAAAATATATAAAAAAATATAGCAATACCAAAATACAAACAATGTAGAATAGCTTGAATACAGCGTGCGTCTCCCTCAGACTGTAAACGAAGCTCGGGCGCACCAGATAACACGTCAACAGCGTCTTACGTCAGCAGCATCACTGCGGAGTCGTGAGCGCGGATTGACAACAGACCCTGAAGAGAATACAATGCTGAATAAAGTCGTAGTTTTTGTTATTTTTGGACCAAAATGTATTTTCGATGCTTCAAAAAGTTCTAACTAACCCACTGATTCCACATGGACTATTTTGATGTCTTTATTAGCTTTCTGGACATGGACAGTATGCCGTACATACATTTTCAATGGAGGGACAGAAAGCTCTCGGACTAAATCTAAAAAATCTTAAACTGTGTTCTGAAGATGAACGGAGGTCTTACGGGCTTGGAACGACATGAGGGTGAGTCATTAATGACAAAATATTTAGATTTTTGGGTGAACTAACCCTTTAAGCTACTTTAGGAAAAAAAAAATGTCAAAGGTTGCTTATACAAGGTCTGCACTGAATATGTGATGACCACTTAACCATCTTCCTTTATTAGTAGTTAATACTCTCTTTGTTATTTAATATTGTTGTTTCGGTTTCAAATAGCAGAATATCCTACGAATACTCAAATCTCAGACAATGGGGGCAGAGACTAATATCATTTTACTATTAATCTCTTGGAGTTAGAGATTAACAATTTGAGGGGTGAAGAATGTCACATGTTCTGCAAAAAAAAGAGAAGGATTCCCACACCTCTTTAACACTATGACAAATTCAGTTGGTCACAGTGAGATCAGTCTTTTTCAGTTCATTTTGCTGAAAGATCTGTATCCTTACAGCTGAACGATGATGCTAGCTACAATATGAATCTTTCCAAAAATACCCATCAAACAAGCAGTTTGCAGTTTGCATCACCGTGTCAGGCTGAGCTTTGGTGAACTGCATAGTATGGTTCACTTAAGGTGCTTCTCCACTGCATGTTACGGCTCGGTACAGCTCACTTTTGGGGGGTTTTCCACTGTGTACAGTACCCAGTACTTTTTTTTAGTACCACCTCAGTTGAGGTTCCAAGCGAGCCGTACCGATAACAAAATGTGACGTGTAAACACTGCAGATCACTGATTGGTAAGAGAGAATCGTCACTCCCAGTGCCATTGGATTTGCGACACGAGACACCTGACCAAACCCCAAAAAACAATTTTCTTCGTCTTGCAGTGAAAAAGATCCACATGCCGAGAATCAAGAACACAATAGATATGCTCCATTGCTCCTGTGCGCATGTGTTTGTGTCGAGTTTCCGATGACGTCACGACAGTAGAGGCAGCGTAACTATAATGAACAGTCTATAATCCCACCCACTGTGAAGCGGTACTAAACTGCAGTGGAAAAGCAAACTGAGCTGAACAATGCAGTGGAAAAGCTCCTTTAGTTTCTTAGTTACGTGATGCGTTTCTGGTTTCAAATTTCTTAAAATTTATACATTCGTGAAATTCTGTCACGAAGGTTATTTTCCATAACTCGTGATGAACGAACATCTCGGACCCGAAGACGCGAGAGGTGAACTAATCATTTCTGTTTTAAATGTGATCAACGTTTGCGCAAGTCGATGTGTTGGGGAATTTGGCTATTAACATGTTACAATTAAAATATATTCTGCTGAAATGAACGAAATGACTTGGGAACTGGGACTCGTTTTGTTGAACGAGACTCAAAGATCCGAGTCAGTAAAATGATCCGAAATTCCCATCACTAATTGTGATGAACATCCGTTGTTCTATGCATCTGTTGCTAATTGGATTTTGGGATGCACTCAAATCATTCACTCAACAAAGGAGGCAGATGAATGCGAGCGTCCAGGAATGGGATTTAAGTGGACTAAATAATTGGGGAAGTCCTGCATGTCACCAGAAAAGTGGTTTCACAAAAACAAATTTTAACTATATGTTGCTGGATAAATGTGCATGCATACTAATGTTTATTTAATATACAAGCATGAATAAAGCATGCATGAATTAATTGTTTGCAATGAGATCAATAACATGCATTCATATTTAATAGAAAGGCCGTTCAATAACAAATTCCTGTTGTTATTTTTGAGTGACCAGTGGTTGAGAAGTTCTTAATGAGACCTAACGTTACTGTTCTAAACGGATAAATATGTCTGTAAATGGTCTAGATCCACGCGGTAGGGTGAGGATAACGCTGATTGACTGGATCTGATATGATGTAACTGTTAGTGCACTATTAGAGCTCACCTTCCCACCGCCCCTGCCCCTCGTCTTAGGATGTAGTCGTGCTTCCATGCTGTAAAAAACAAATAGCCACATATTATTATTTTTTTTCATTATTGCTGTAATTAAAAACACATTCAAATTAAGATTGTAGAAACTCATTTGAAACTAACATATAACGTTACGGTCCTTCTCTTTCGACTGTGAAACAATGGCGGCAATGGCACATAACAAAAATCAGGCGATTTAACGCTGCATCATGCGCAGATACATTTAAACTCGCTGTAACATGAAACGCGATTACTGCACAGTACACTCACTACAATACATATCTTTAAAGCTTTATTAAACTACTTACCTGATTGGTTTTGCTTTACTAACCTTGTATCAAGCAAAAGTGTGTTTGATTTTTGAAAATGAGAACAAGAAGATGAGATTGAAACGGCTGAAATAACACAACTAAGACCCTTGTCCGTTTCCCGTCTCTTTCCAAAATAAAAGTCCTCGATATGGAACGCAGACCAATTCCTTTCTTTTAATAATTTACTCATACAGTACATTTGATTCAATCATTATCAAGTCATTATCAAATGAATGAAGTAACTTCAAACTTTTGAGACACATGAGGTGAAGAGAACTAGACTCACAAGCAAAAACCTTTATTTTGAAGCGAGCTTTTTTCAGCTCCTGACAAAGACTGCCGTACTATCTAGATTTGTGACTGTGCATTGCAGTATTTACATAGACATTTCAGTTCAAATAAAATTCATTGTAAGTGTTTGGATTTCTGCATTTATTAAGTAAATAGTCAAAAGAAATAGTTGTTGTGTGAAATTTAATCAGGCATCTGTTTAGCCGGTCTATCATCTCAACAGAGACTGAAGGACCCCTTATGGCTCAACAGCAGCACGAGTGATTCTCTGTGGTTAGTAAAATAAACTTATCTAAAGTCGTTGTTTTGTTGTGGTATTTGTATTTAAACTGAGTGAAATGAATTTTTGCAATGGCGTTAATCGCCGATAATGTATTTTTTTATGGCTGCGTAGTGTTTAGAGCTACACTAGTATGCACACTGTTGTAAAAAGTAATCATCATATCAAACGTGTATAGCTAATAGCATATATCTGGTACTGTAAATTGTCTTATTAACTGAAATGATAATATATTATATGTACTCATTTGCATGATGATTCTTGTGGCGCTCTGTTTTGTCATCTCATTACTACATTCTATTGCAATGCAATATACATGGGACGAGCTGGACCAAACTGCATTTTGTTTGCTTTGTTTAATGTTTTTATGATGATTTTATTTGGAGAATAATTTAAATGTAAAGGAACTATGAAATGGAACCTTATTACCTTAATAATATGTCATTTTTAATCCAGTATGCGACGCTTAAAACCCTTATTAGTGTTGTTTTACTTTTTGTTACAGTCCTTTTTTCTTTAACAACTGAAGAATGACCAAAAAAAGAAAAAGGCAAGGCGATTTTCAGAAAAATAAGCTAAAGGTTGGCCAAACGAAGCCAAAAGCTGACAATGCAACAGACGTCAACTTCAGATCAAAAACTATCCGTTTACCAGAGCAGCTGAAGCATGGGAGTTCAGGACCGACCACACACAGGAATCTCGACATCAAGGTACATAAAATGCACAGTCTCACACTTTCCACTGACCCTCATCTTTCTGTGGTACTTATAGAGGTGTAACAATACATAAATATGCACTTCAGAAACATAAACATTCCATCCATCTTGCTAGCGTTATTCACACTCATTTGCAGGGTCTGCGTCACACACACACATTTGATTTGGCACACGTTTTACACCGGATGCCCTTCCTGACACAACACATTCACACTCACACACACTCCTACAGACAATTTAGCAAATCCTATCCGCATAACCATGTATGTCTTTTTGGGAAACGGAGCACCCAGAGGAAACCCACGCTGACACCGGGAGAACATGCAAACTTTACACAGAAAGGACTCCTGGCTCAGCTGGGGATCTTCTTACTGTGAGGCGACAGTGCAACCCAATCGTGCTGCTGATCAAATGACTAACAATATGATAAATGCAACATATTTATTTTTAAGATGCACCTTTATTTCGACACACTCATGTTAGTCACATCTGCATTGTGTCACTGAGCTGTCATCAAATATTTGATAAATATTTGATAAAGTTTTAACATTTTATGGACCAAATTGTTATTATTATTATTTTAATTTCAAAACTGGAGTATTGGTGGATCCCAAATGGAATACAGAATTTTCTTTTTCCAAATATTTCAATTCAATTTTAATGTTATGTTTTGGTTGCATTTGTGAGTTAATAAGAATGTAACAGGTTGTGCAAAAATGGCACATACAATTGTAATATCGATATGTTGATGCGTTATCGCATTATGGCATGTTTTCAGGTATCTGCAAATATCGTATCACCAATTAAGAGAATCAGTGTCAGATCATATTGTGATGAAACATCCAATTTATACCCCTAGTTCATTATCTTTTTTTATACCATGGTCTGGGTGAATACTCGATTCTGATTGGCTGCAGGGTGTCCATTAAAAAGTGATAGAGGACACTTAGTAAAGGAGTTCTGGTGAAACTGACTGTTTACCGTTCGAAATGAATAAATAAATGCCCTGGCTACATCAGCTGTGAGTAACCATAGCAACAGGCAGTCAAAGTATCCGTTTACAATTCAATATCAATATCAAAACAAAACTGTAGGGTTCTACGAGCTGAGTGGACTATAAATATCTCAGAAACCAAGTTATTGTTTGTAAAAACATTAGACTTCGATTGTTAAGCTAATTCAAATATAAACTAATGTTTTAAAAATGTGTTATTTGGCAAGTGACCATGGTATAAGCGGGTTAATGCCCTTCGAGGTGTCCATTGTCAGGTATTAATGGACTTCGGCGGACCTCCGCTGCGCGTCGGACGGTTCATGCCTCGCCGTCGTCCATTAATACCTGACAATTGACACCTCGTCGGGCATTAACGCTTACTTAATCACACTTCCATTGTCTCTCTCTCTCTCAGGATCTGTTGTCCCAGCTGCACCACTTCAACAGTAACGTGAAGCAGGGAGCTCTGGTGGGTTTGCGGGAGTTGCTCTCCGCTCACCCTACTCTGGTTGAGCAGCATGCGTCAGCTGTGCTCTCCGAGGTGGCGGCCCTCTTCACCGACAAAGACGGCTCCGTGCGCGCAGCTGCAGTTCGTCTGCTGCGTTTCATCGCTCAGTGCATCTCCGCCGAACGCATAGCACCCTTCTTCCCCTTGCTCAGCGCCCACCTCACTTGTGCCATGACCCACATCTCAGAACCCATCCAGGAAGATGCTCTCCGGGTCCTAGATGTGCTGCTAGAGCACTATCCTGGACTTCTGTCTCAGAGACATACGGTTCTGCTGGCCAATTTTCTGGAGCTCATCTCCCAAAGGCGGAAAGCTGGAACAGGGCTGGATAAATCTGGGAAAGGGGGCTATTCTCTGACTATCAGCACAAATCGCTCGGTGACAGCTCAGCAATGGAGACTTACTGTGCTGCTCAGGTATTGCACCAAAGAAAATTTACATAAAAGTCTGTCATTTTCTCCCTCTTCTTTCTGTGTAGTTTGCTATGTTATTATTTATTGTACCATAATAATTTGTGCATGCACACATTTTTAGGTTGGGCAATTTTCTGCAGGCAGTTGTTGAGGAAAGACCTCTGGAGGAAGACGTGATCAGTAGGATTGGCCTTGGAATGTGGGCTGGAGAGAAAGGCTCGGTGACACCTGTAGATGTGAGTTGGGAGGAGCATGTCTTTGGAAAGGGCAGGATCCAAGTGTTTGAAAATTCTGGAGCCGTGCCCACCCCACGCTCCACTTATCGCCTAAGGTGCGTTTCATTGTTACATTAAATGATTGCTAACTAATTTCTCTTTTCATTATCAGAATGTCCTTCATCATGAAGACCAATTGAATATTGCATGAAAGTTTGTTGTTTATTTCAGAGATGCCCAAACTAGGGAATTAAATTTGGGCCGTTATGACCTTTGATTTGGACTGCCATGCAGTAAATTGCAATGGGTTTTTTTTATAATTTTGCACTGTAAATGTAGAGAATATAAGTAAATATTGCCTTTTTGAGATGCTGGCACAGTAATGGAGTAATTGCGCAGTCATGATATTGAGGCAGTGACACACAGACAACAAAGACAATTTTTTTTTTTTTTTTACTGATGTCAGTCTTTTGTATAATACTCAATCTAATTGTTTTAATTGTACTGAAAGTTTCATTGTATAAATAACATTTTGTAACTGCCTTAGTTAACATCACAAAATATGTTTTTTTTTGTTTCTCTTTTTAAATAAATTATTTAAATCATAAATGAGGGTTAACCACTTTAATTTTAATATAGTTCCTTAAAGTTATAAGTTGAAATAACGCAACGTTGTTTTTGCCCACGGCCCTCAATTAAGTTTGTTTTTGGCCCTTCATAGAAAAAAACTGGTTGATATAGTTAAATGTTTTGTTAACCCAAAAATGAAAATTAAGTCATCATTTACTCACCCCTGGTGCCCTTCTTTCATTTTGGACCACACAAGGAGATAAAAAAAAAAAAAAGTGTTTTCATTAATAAGCATTTACATATGGATAAGTAATAAGAACTTTGTCTAGTGCTCTTATGAATGTTTCTAGCATGACTTTGTGAAAGGTTAACTAGTAAACTGAATGAAAAAGCATAGCCTTCATTATGGTCAGTGTATTTGCATATTTGGCATATTTCATTCTGTAACCTACTTGTTCTACAGATCTGTGCACTAGTGTTATTATGCTACTGTTTTTGATAGTGTTGATACCGTTTCTTACATATAATATCATGATGATCATTGTTTTGTATTTATGTCTGTTTTGTGTAGGCCTGACTCTAAGCCAGGGGCTGGAATGAATAAGGAACTCTGCTCAGCTGAGACGGTGCAGGGCTTTGCAGGAACCCTGGTGCCTTTGTTGCTGGAGATCTGGGTTGAGGCGGCAGGTGGAGAGCGCGTGCAGATGGACAGCGGCCACCTGCTCTCAGCCGAGTCCATGGCTCTTATGTTCCAGATCCTCACCATACTGCAGTTACTGAGAAGACTCACCCCACAGAGAGACCAACAGGACATACTGGTACATACACTTATACTGCAGTGGCAGCATCACTGGTGGTGTACTGCCAGATGTGCTCACATAAACCCTGTTTCCACTGTATCGTGCAGGATGCCTGGTTCCGGAACTCATACCTGACAGATTTCAAACAGCACTTCATGAAAAACTTCCCCTATGGCCTGCTGGAAGTAGCAAGACTCAAGAAAAAAGCTGATGGAAAGAGGTGACCAAAAAGTCCATATGCTTTATTAACAGACATGATGGTAATAATTGTAAATGAATGAACCACAATTATTTTTTTTGATTCCAGAAGTTTCAAGAACTGTATGTTCTTCAATAAAAACAATAGTTAAATAATAAATAAAACTTGATTTAAAATTATTTCGATTTTATTTTAAATATTTTAGTTATTACCAACCAACCAAACAAATAACCCTAACTCCCTCTACTCCCCAGCCCTATCATGCCAGCTGGACAAAAGGTGTAAAATAATTTAAAAAAGACATAACCAATTAGATTATACTAGATTACCCAGTTATAAATGTGTATACATTATTGCATATCATTATATGTTATATATTCTATGTTAAAGCAAACTGTGCTTTTTACTTAAATGAATGATCGCCTTCTAGATATGTTTGTTAGATTATTTGAATATATTAATAATAAGAATAATTATTTAATTTGAAATCACCCTGAGTCCTCCTAGTGGTTGAGAACTACTGCTCTATATGAAGGTAATTATCTCTCTCTTTTTTTGTTGCTTTCAGGATTAGGCTGCAAGTAGCAAGCGAAACGGTTGCTGGGGGTAACGTGGAACCGTTGGCCGTAAACGTCACATTGTGTCAAGTTATGGTGACACTCAGTCTTAGGGGGCAGGATCACGTAGCAGTCGAAGATGCTGACTGGCTCGGACCAATCAGGGTCTTTATTAGGGAGACGTTATCCAGTGGGGGCAAGCTGAGCTCAAGGCACCTGGCAGCCTTACTGGAGGTGGTGTGGAGAATGATTGTCACCCAGCGCAGCCGAGGTGAGACACTTTTCTTAATAGAGGACGAAGTTTTGTTTTCTAATAAAGGTCTGCTGGATATAAAATGTGTGTGTGTGTTTGCAGTGGTGACAGATGATCTCCTGCAGGCTGTGTTTGTGCAGTACCAGCAGAGGAACCTGAGTGTGAGCGTCCGCACTCTGCTGCTGCGCTTCTTCAGTCAGCTCTACATTCAAGAGCATCAGAACCACCCTCATATTGCTAGGTAGGTGCCCACCACCAATTTTTTTCTGGACCCAAATTATCATTTTATTCAGCAAAGATTAATTAAATTGGTCAAAAGTGAATATAAAGACATTTGTTATAGATTTCTATTTTAAATAAATTGTTCTTTTGAGATTTCTGTTCATCAAAGAATCCTGAAAAAATGTATCACAGTTTCCACATAAATATTAAGCTGTTTCCAACATTGATAATAATAAGAAATGTTTCTTGATCAGCAAATCAGCATATTAGAATGGTTTCTGAAGAATCATGTGACTCTGTAATGATGCTGAAAATAAATTTTTGACATTACAGGAATAAATTACATTTAAGAATATATTAAAATATTTCTGTTTTTATTGTATCTCCTATCAAATAGCTGCAGACTTTGTGAGCATATGAAACATTTTTAAAACTGACCCAAAACTTTTGAACGGTGTATCAGCTTAGTTACAGCTCATTGTCTCTGCACATTAAGCTGGGAAAGGAATAAGTATTTTAAAACAAAATAATACATTTTTCTAGTTTATTAGGGGGTTGTACTGACTAGTCGACTGTAATGCTCTGCCATGATGCTTTAAGCTTGACGTCGACTCGTCGCTGAGCATGGCCTATGCAATCGCTCTCTCACTAATGCATTCAGATATCTTTACTGTGCTATTTTATCTGTGTCTGATTTAGAACGAGCAGAAATCTTTGAGAAATATAATGACCCAAAGACAAAAGAACTGATAAAATAAGCTATGTAGGAGCAATAGTCTTGTGAGGAGCGCTGTGTCATATGCCATAGCTGTGCACAAGGCAACTTGCGTTCGAGTCTCAGCTGTCAACTCGAGGTTCAGGCTTATTTGTTAATTAATGAAGTCATCAGTGACTATAATCACATAAATGTAGACAAAAGAAAAAAAATCTGAAGTCGTTCAACCTCTAGTGGTTATATATTTTTAGTCTTTATCTGTATGGTCTTACAATTTTGCCATATTTTTTCCATGTATTCAGGTTTGTTTGTGAAATTAATTGTATTTAAGTAAACTGAAGACTCCCCCTAGCATCTTTTCATTGTTTAAGTCTAGAAATGCACCTTATGATAATGAGAAGAGTCTGAAGTCTGCCTCTCTTTCAGGAGCAGGATTCTGGCGCGCTGGTTGGCGTCACTGCCGGTGCAGTTGGTTCAGCTGGGCAGCAGGAATCCTCAGCTCTCGGCACAACTGCTGGAGACGGTGCAGCCAGCTGCCGCGAGGGGCAACAAAGACCTTCTGCAGAGTCTTCAGAAAAATGCCTGCGGTCTCTATGGTAATCATATATGCCCATACACACAAACAACTGTTTCGCATACTCTCTCACTACTATAGACCTCATGTAGCCCCACCACTTTTCAGCACTGAGCTCGTTGTGTTCTGTGTCACAGCATGAAGGTGAGATCTTACGGATAAATAAATCTTCCCGGTCTGCTTCAAACATAACAAAGCTCATGTCGATGACTTTAATTTGCTCTACAATAAATTCACAAGCTAATTGCTCTTCGACAGCGATGCCATAGAAATATACAGAGCTGCCGCAAAACGGAAGTTCGAACACAAAATTCTAAAGATGGCTGTGCGCTTGTTTCTCTGGCGCTTAAGGTCTATAGTGTGTGTGTGCATGAGAGAGTCTTGTGTAAGGGAACGGGCGGTAGTGAGGGAGAGCATTAGAGTGGTGGCGTCTCTGGTTCTGTGTGTGATATAAGCGTTCTGTAGTTTTGTGTTTTGGGAGCACAGCACTCTCTTTGTGTGTGTTAGCACTCATGACATCAGCAGCGTGCGTCAGCAGCTAATAATGTCTGTCTCTCTGTGATCACTGACAGGACGAAACTCTTTCTCTCTTACTTTTTTCTCCCTCTCTTCTCACTTGCATTCTTTCCTTCACTGTTGAGTGTTAGCATTTAGATAAATCTGTCACTAGGTGGAGCTCTTTCTTTTCCCATCAAGTTTCACAATCAGAATGAATAATCAATCTCAAAATAGAGCAGTCAACCCCTAGGGTAATTCGCCTTGGGCCAGGAATTTCTAAATAGCAGTAGTTTTCTATGTATTAGTACAATTATATTTCATAAATGTTTTTTTAATTATTGTATATATTTTCTTTTTAGAACTTTTCCATGCTGAGCATATCTATTGTATTAATGTTTATGCTAATCTGTGAAATCTGTGTTCATGTCGCAGATCCACAGGACGGCTGTGTGGTTGTGTTGCCTGTGGAGTCCCAGAAGAGGCTGGTTCAGATTCTCCATTTCCTGCCAGCGTTTCCCGCAGAGCTTCTGGCATGTCTCAGCCAGGTCTGCAACACTGGGAGAGTGTCGGCTAGCCTTGCCACTACGCTAATACGCACCATACACCTGAGGTATGAGGGTTATGACACATCAGCATGCACTAATGCAGTCCATAAGTCTGCTTCCAGTGTTCCGCTCTGGGACATTTTGAAATGTTTTTGTAAGGTTTTAGAAATGAATTCCACAATGTCTTTGCATAATCACTTGTGAAATAATCTTCTGTTGGTGTTTTTTTATGTAGAGTTTATCACTACTTTTCATCATTGAATGAAATACATATGTGCTAGGTTTTGGACAAGAGATTTAATTTAAGAATTAATTTAAAACAGAATACTTACATATATGAATTTCTTATAAACTCCTGCTTTAGTATAGTTCTCATGAGTTGAGCGTTGCCAAACATAATAAGCAACACTTTATTTTGATGGTCCACTTTAGACATTCTACTAACTTTAAGTAACTTTGCAACTACAGGTCAACTAGCTGTTTGTAGAGTATCAATCGACTGTTTTCTTAATATCTGGCAACACTTTATTTTGATGGTCCCCCAACAGACATTCTACTGACTATAAGTAACTTTGCAACTGCATGTCAGCATTTTCTACTTACCCGAATCCTAACACCTAACCATAACCTAACAGTCTACTATACAGTCTACTAATACTGGTAGTTGACATGTAGTTGCAAAGTATTTATAGTTAGTAAAATGTCTAACGTGTAACCTCAAAATAAATTGCAACACATAATACTTGCTAAAATGGGGAAATAAGTGCATCAGTGTGGATTTGACCAATACTTGTTATGCATGTGCAGCTCAGCCCTGGAGGGGAGTGTCTGTCTGCATCTGACTGATATGTTTAGAATGTGACTCTGATTTCTACGACTGCCGAGAGGAGACAGCAGCCTCAGAGTTTTCACTGCTAATAGAATCAAACAATTTAACCAATCAGAGACAGCCAAGCACTCTGCAGCATGATAAGAGGATGGCCAATTCTCCCACTTAACTCTGATTGGCCGTGACCATTAGTCATTAACCGCGATTGGCCGTAATGCGGCGGAACGGAGCCACGAGTCACTGCGCAGTGAAGCAGAGGTCATACTGCAGTAAGTTCAGCATATTCAGAGTTATCGTTGTCTTTGGTATACACAACACTTACCCACGGTTTCAGAGTCAAGGCTTAAGGCTAGTCCCAGACCAAAATGCATGTTTGAGCTCTTTTAACTGAAAGCAACTTGCACTGACTTATCTTAAATAATCAGTGCCATTGTTTTGTCTCAAGATGCACACCAGTAATGTTTTTAAGGCACGTTTATAAAAGCTCTTTAAATGTCTTAATTTAAGGTCTAATCCTGGCTTAATCTAACCAGACGGTACTTAGACGGTACTAATGTCATCTCATTAGTGTTGTTATTGTTAACTAAATCCAAAACTATTCATAATCAATTTTGCTAATTAAAATAAAGCTGAAATACAGTAAAATATTAGATGAAAAACTTGTGAAAATTTGAAATGTTTCCTATTGAAATAGGTTTACGCTGAATTGCTAATATAAATCCGTTATAAAATAAACTAAAGCTAAATAAAAATATTTTAAATAGAAAACTAATACTGCAACAAAATGACTAAAACTTGAACTAAAATGACAATATAAAAATAAAAACTAATTCAAAATATTAATAAGTACTATAATAGTAAACAAATAATAATAAAATAGTGCACCTCATATACAAAATACACATTTTTATAAAGGTTTACCACATTTTTATCATTTCATATGTTCTTATTTAGGAAAGTCTTATAAAAGGACTGATCTGATAAGCTTACAAGTGTAAACTAGTCATGTATGATTGACAGAATATTCCTTTGTGAGTTCCTCTGCATGCTGAGGGCCTTAGGCTGTGTGCAAGTACATTTGTGTGTGTATCTTTGTGACATGCTGTGTCCCCACTGTGTTTCTTTTAGTCACTAGCCTAAAGCCACTCTTTTATTTGTAGTTTCCCCTTAAATCCTAAAGGGAGCAGAACACACTGACTGTGTAACTTAGAGTCCCTGTGTGAATGTGTCTTGGTTACACTGCCTTTCCTCTGGGCTCTCTGTTTGCTCATAACAACACTAGGCTAAATCTGCTCGGAGACCTACAGAGGGCAGTATTACTCTTTAGATAAGACATTGAACGATTGACTTTGTCCCTGCTAAGAGTCGCACCGAAATTCCAAAACAAATGTTACGGCAAGTGAATTCACACTGACTGCACATTCGAAAAAATCTGGACCCATGACAGGATTCCTCCGTGATAAGCCAAGCATCACTTAAGGCTGCTTCTGTTCATGGCAGAACTGCGTGACATGTCGTAAAGAGAGCCAATCCTCTAAACAACATGAACCGAACATTTTGTCCTTCGCAAGAATTTGGCAAAACTCTTGTTGAGTTTTGAATGGTGGCCATAGGGTTCAGAAAGTGTTGCTAAACTTAGACAAGAATGGCTAATAGTTTAGCAGTAGAGTAGGTGTTGTTATATTATCCGTGTGTGTGTGTGTGTGGCTGGCAAACAGAAAGACAGTGAATAGTAGCACTTTTTTCTAGGTGCATCTCTCTGTATGTGTTTGTGTGTCCAGACTCCGGCCCCTTTTTACTAATGGTTTGATGGGAAATATGCCAATCAGTGTGCATTAAGGAAGTCCAGCACATGCTCATTCCACAATCACAAGTGAAATGAAATCAAACAAGTAAAAGATCAGATATCCATTCACTTTATTAGCCTTGAGGCTGATCCACATCAATAAGGGAGAATCATAAGACTGCGTGGATTGTCCTGGAATAGCTTTAACACACACGCGCACACACTGGTTCTTTCTGATTTCCTTCTCAGAAAAGCGTGACTATAAAATGGCTACTTCTAAAATATCTT
The DNA here is from genome assembly GCF_964197995.2 of Scardinius erythrophthalmus. NCBI lineage: Eukaryota > Metazoa > Chordata > Actinopteri > Cypriniformes > Leuciscidae > Scardinius > Scardinius erythrophthalmus. Next base: position 16,410,433 of record NC_138236.1, read on the forward strand.
GCCATAAAGTTATCGCTTGAACGCATACATAGAAGCACAGCGTCACATGGAGTCCATGCTGAATCACGCTTTTATGGCTCATACATGCAATTCATTGCAAATTAATGATAATTGTGAAATGGTCAAATAAATGTTCCCCAAAAGCCTGTTGTGTAATATTTGACATTTACATTAACATGAAAAAATATATATGAATAGTCAAGTAAACCCAAGTTGCTTCAGTCCAGTAAATGTTTATATTACATTTACTTTATAAAAATCATTAAAGATTAAAGAGCAAAAAAGACTTAACATGATACAAAAAACTAAAATCTTGATAGAGCATTCATTCCTCCACATTTCTTTTAAATGGATAAATTATCAACATGATCCTGTGCTTCAGGAATGTTTTTAAATCTTCTGAAGGAACAGTAAGTGATGTCTGCCATATTTTGAGGATGACCCCAGCGTTTCCTTAATACCATGAGTGTTCTCATTTGCTGAAAGTGAGTGTGTTTGTGGTGGGAGGTTGATTTCAAAGGAAATGAAGGATCTCAGATGGCCAGTATTTTTAGACTGACATTCTCACCACACGCACACACACAGGTACAGTGTGAGATGTGTAACGGGAGAGCGGATCAGTGCCGGACCACTGCACAGTAATGCGTGTGTGCTTCCCCGCAGGTCTCCTCTGAGTGGCTGGTCGAGCAGTTCACAGGATGTGCCAGTGAAGGATGTAGATTACCTCAGTTTCTTTTTCACCACACTAACAGGTGCGCACACACTGGTATACACACACAGATCATACATTACATTTAACAATACTAGTACTAACAGCATGCTTGATATTGATAAAGCGGCGTTCCCATGATCCTGTGCTTCAGGTTTCTCCTCTGAGATGTTGCGGGCCCTGCAGGACACAGATGAAGATGGCCTGTTGCCCTCCTCTACACTCTCGCCCCTCAGTGTGTTCGCTACCACCCTGGAGCAGTTTCTACATCATTGGGATGTGGTGGAGGTGATTCTCTCTCTCTCTCATTCTCTCTCTCATTCTCTCTCTCATTCTCTCTCTCTCTCTCTCTCTCTCTCTCTCTCTCTCTCTCTCTCTCTCTCTCTCTCTCTCTCTCTCTCTCTCTCTCTCTCTCTCTCTCTCTCTCTCTCTCTCTCTCTCTCTCTCTCTCTCTCTCTTATCTGACAGTTCCTTTCTCCACTTTCAGCTGCTCCAGCATGTGTGTTATGTCAGTTGTTCTGCTGTCAATCGCTGTTTCTAATCCTGTTGTCATCCACTCTGTCCCCTGTGAGCGCCCCTCTCCTCTCTCATCTAGTGTCAGTCATGCGGTGGTTCTGGTGTCAACCCACTCGTCTGTCTGCAGTCTGTTGACTGCATTTGCATTACACATGTTTGTCTGGGACAGCATTTTCAGCATTAAATATTTTTTCTTCCCAGTGCTTAATTTTTTATACACAATAATAACAATATGTGAATAAAGAAAAGTCCCCATGAAAATTTAGATGAAAATCTAAATATATAATTTAAAGACATCACATTATTGTGAAAGGCAAAATAGTTGAATAAACATGATAAAAAGTGCCTTTAGAAGTCAATATATTGATTGTTATTGGGTCTTTTTTGCACAGTATTTCATCTGTGCTAAAAAAATTGCTTCGATTTTCATTAATTCAATGTTGAAAGTGCTTCTCAAAGCCATTCCATTTGTTACATTGTTGCAAAAACGTGTAACTTCCTTGAATATGTAATTTACACACGGGTCAGGGACACCGTTAATTGCGATAATATTAATGTATTGTTTTTTTCATAAATAATCACACTAAATGAATGCATTAAATTGACAGCTCTAATAGCTCTAATGTGATATTTGCCTGATAAAACCTGAGACTTTGAAGTAGCTTCAAAATATATATTTCTTCTTGCAAAATAATATTTTTGCACAAACAAAAATCTGAAACTTTTTCATGCACACGTGAAAGTTATATATACATTAACAGGAAACGGTAACAGTATTTTCCTGTGCTCACTAGAGAAGTACACATTGGTTTATAAACCAAGAAGTGTTTTGCACATCATGAAAGAGATATGAACCAGGTTATGCTGTTCACCTTAATCGCATCGTGCATTTTTTCATGCTAACCTGGTCCAATTTTCAACTTCTAGCAAGAAGCAGGTGTTCACTTGAATCAGCGCAGGGCCACTTGGGCCAAGTGTGTTTTAGTTTCCCCCTGGAGACGGCCAGTTCGTTGAGCAGAGGGAAGGTTTATCGCATCGCACCGGTGTAGGTGTCTCCATATTTCAATAAGGGCTGGTTATCAGAGCGCTCCTGGCTAAAGCAAATGCTAATGCCAGCCAGCGGACACCATCACCACCTGACATTTTACACGGAAATTAAAACCCAACAAAACCACTCCCTCGGGCCAGGGTCTGACTCTTACTGCCCCCCCCCCCCCCCCCTCTTTTTACAGCACACACACAGCTAATTCCTCTATGCAATTTTCTCTGGACTTTCATTTTTTGTGTCCAAGTCAATCAAGACAGTATAGGTGTAGAGGGACGGCTGGCATCTCCGTTGATACTGTAATGAGGAGTGACGGGGGAGATGGTGCCAGCAGGTGAGGCTGATGGAGAATAATGGGCCTTAATGAGGAAAAGAGCCTGATTCCCTCCTCGCGTACACAAGCACAGGACACGCTTTCTCTCAGCTCAATCACTTAACTTGGGTTTAATTAGAAATGATTTTTAACAGTAAAGAAATTGCCTTACAAAAACACATGTAGCATTTTGGTACAAGTTAATTGCATTCTCAACCTTGTAGGAAAAAATTACATTAAATAAAGATATATTTAAACCATTAGATACTTTTTATTTATTATTTTTAATTATTATTTTTATAATTTGAAAGAAGACTTATGTTGAATAAAGCCCAAAGTATACTTCAGCTTTTAACTTTCCGCGTGATGTAATTTTCGTCATTAGGAGGGTTCCCGGAAGTCTGCGCGAAGCCCAATTTTTGATAAAAACAAACAAACTGTAAAAACAGTAATATTGGGAAATAATATTACAATTTAAAAGAAGTTTTATTTCTGTGATGGCAAAGCTGAATTTTGAGCATCATTACTCCAGTCTTCAGTGTCACATGATCCTTCAGAAATCAGTCTAATATGCTGATTTGGAGGTCAGTTATTGATTATTATTGGTTGTCAATTGTTAACAATAGTTCTTATTCTTCAATTTTGCTGCTTAATATTTTTTAGAGAAAGTTCAAAAGAATATATAGTTTATTTGAAATAGAAATCTTTTGTAACATTATAAATGTCTTTACTGTCACTTTTGTTCAATTTAATGTGCCTTTTATTTTATATAATATATCTCCTACCCCAAAAGACTAAAGTTATTGCTGCTGAAAATTCACAAGAATAAAGAAATTTTTTAAATATATTAAAATAAAGTACTTTTAAATTGTAATAATATTTCATGATATTACTGTTTTACTGTATTTTTGATCAAATAGATACACCCTTGGTGAGCTTCTTTCAAAAACACAAAAAACATTATTATTCCAAACTTTTGACCGTAGTGTGTAGTTTTACAAAGTTTTATATTAAATTTTTAATCAATTTCAATTTTTATTTTTTATTATGAAAATCATTTTAGCACCTTTTTTTACAGCCCTGCTGAAATATCTTAATGTGCTAAAACAAAATGTGCTAAAAAAGTGTGCTTCACATCACACTCTTAAAGAAAATTCTCACTTACTGTTTCTCAGATATATAGCTCGGCAATTAGCATCAAATTAAGTTTGAGTGGTGTGTGTGAGAGAGCGAGAGCACATGGCTGCTGGGGGTCCATTCCTTTATTGCCAATCAGGCGTCTCTAATCTAAAGCATGCGTAATGTGTTCTTAACACTGTTAGCCTGATTAATGTCTGATAATAACCTGCTCTGAATGACATTCTGTTCCGCCTTCATCTGTTTAATCTAATCTGCCCTAATGCTATTAGCACTATTAGATTTCTCACACACATACACTCACACACTTATTTATTGTTTGTGCTCATAAAATATCAGTTCAGAGAGTGGCAGGGTGTCGCTAATCTGTCCAGTGTCAACTTCCATTACAACAGACCGGTCCAACCCTTTGAGCCCGTCACTGTATATTTGTGTGTGTGTGTGTGTGTGTGTGTGTGTGTGTGTGTGTGTGTGTGTGTGTGTGTGTGTGTGTGTGTGTGTGTGTGTGTGTGTGTGTGTGTGTGTGTGTGTGTGTGTGTGTGTGTGTGTGTGTGTGTGTGTGTGTGTGTGTGTGTGTGTGTGTGTGTGTGTGTGTGTGCTATAGGATTCTTTGTTCTCTGCAGACTTCTTTTTTGTCTGGGCCTGGGGATTTATTTTTGTCCGACCTAAACCGTTTGTATGTGTCAGATGTTGTGATGTATAATTCAAGGGATCTTTGTAGACTGAGATAGAAAAAGTGTCACCTGCCTCTCAGCTTTCAGTCTGTGAAATGACTCTCTTCTTAAGATGTTTCTAAAATCTGTTTATCTTCATTTAATCTAGTTTGATTTCTATCAACTTTGCTGTTTTTACACTAAAAGCAGATGTATAAAGACATGATGAATGAAATGTTACTTTTAACACACACACACACATATATATGTTTTTTTCTGCTCATGACACTATATTTTGTGATTTTTTTTATTTTTATTATTATTATTATTTTTTTTTTTTACTAATAATTATAATTTTGCATTCCTATTTAGGATGAAATTATATATTTTATAAATTAACTTAATATTTTTATTTTTAATCAAATGTATACTCTGTATATTATAATTTCAGATTTCTTTTTTACGTTTTTAATTTTGAGTGTTTTTTTAAACACTTAAAAATTTAATAAGATATATATACTAATTGAAATATACTAATTAAAAAATATATACTTTGTCAAATACAAAGTTTAAACGTACCATTGAATCAAAATTGGCAATTCTTATTTTTTTTTATGTAATGTTGCAGTTTATTATAAATTATTTATCCATGCACATCATTTAAAAATGTGCCCGTTTAGTTTGTAATGCCCACTTTTTACGATCCAATCAAATCTCGATAAACAAAATCCAGTCCTGCCCTTTATTGCTTCATGCTTCACTTGGATATACATCAATCAATTGGACTCTTTTGAAGTGCATATATCACTTGGATATACATCACAACAGAAAAGAGAAGTTGGTCACAATTCCTGTTTCATGCTGACATTAAGGGTGCATTAATGCTGCATTTCATGTCCATAGAACAAAAGCAGCATCAGAGCCATCTTTAAGATGTGTCAGCTGCATATTTTAGTGGTACATTTTAGTAGAATTTGGAGGTGCTCAGAGCGGCCTTAACTTCATTTACCTGCTCAGTTCATCAACATCTCTTCACTGTATTTGTAGGTGGTGTGTCACTGCCTGGACACCCTGGGATCTCGTGCACAGTGTTTTGATGTAATACAGAACGCCATCATTAAGAATCTGGTGAGTGAACGTGTTTTTCTACTGAATGTTTTGCATGCGAGTGGGCAGTGGAGCCAGACACGGTTTGTGGTAAGACTCTCTCCATCTCTTTGTAGTGTGGACTCGCCGTGGTGCCAGACTGTGTGTGCGCAGCGATTTTAAGGTGTGTTCCCCGGTTATTGGATGTCAACTTCCTGCCCAGCGACACACTCCTCCACTTCCTGTCTGACTGTTGCCTGAGCATGCTCAATCTGCTGCTACAACTGGAGCAGAGTGCCCGCAAGAGGTGTGCTCGCTAACACTCTCGCACCCACACACACACACAATATTTGCATAGAGTAACATTTATACACCACAAAGAAGACTATTGGATAATACAGCAAAGAGAATTTGGAAAACAGGACTGGGGAAAGTCCAAAAAGGGCAGTCTCATGAAGACCGCAAAATAAAAACATTTGAAAATAGTTGCTTGTTTTGATGCGCCTAAAAGTTATCATCAGCAATCTATTCAGAAATAGTATACAAGTGTCTATTAATTTGTCTGTAATATATAAGAAATATTAATTACAATGATTCTGAATAATAAATATATAATCATTATTTATAAATATATAAACCAATTATTAATATATTCATAACATTTTTGCCACCTTTTTTCACATATCATAGCACATGCGATCTTAGTTACAAACTGGGGCTTGTGGTTAAAGTCACCATGAAATCGAAATGGACAATTCTTGTTTTTTATGGAATATTTCAGTATTATAAATGATATATCCGTGCACATAATTATAACCTGTCACTCATACGAGTTTACAGCAAGTAAACCACTACAATCCAATTCCGGTGGACAAAAATAAGTCCCACCCTACATTTTTTCTTGTTCGAGAATCTGTTTCCCTCACAATCACGTCACAATAGTGAAGAAAAGACTGTTGCAAACCGCCGCTTTATGCTGACTTCAAAGAAATGGGTGGTCCAATCTAACGCTCAAAACGAAAACTAAATATGTTGTCAAAACGTTTATCTCCTTCAGGGATGCCGTGTGGGAGGCATGTTTTGCTGCGTTGAGTGCGGTACCGAGGCTCCTGCGATTGGTCCTCCAGTCTTTTCGTGTGTGCGACCTTTGTGAGGAAGAGCTCCCCCTGTTGGCACAGATCCTGTCATTACTTCTTCAGCACACTCAATTACGCAACCACATGATGGCCAACGCCAGTCTACTGCAACAAATCATACAGGACTTAACGGTATGGCACATCAAAATATGTAACGTGTAATGCTTAAAATTGCATGCATCTATTTTAATTTTGCTTCAAAAGATCAAACTTAAAATGCTTACATTTTTAAAAGTTTAAAGCTTAAACTCGCAGTACCGACACTCTCTTTACTGTTTGTTTTTGCAGCATTACTATGGTGGAGAGACTCGAGAGCAGTGGCTGACTGACTTGCTGTACTGCTACAGTGTGACAATGTCTGGTCAGCGGGCCAACATGGCCATGAGGGACATCTATTAACTGCTGACCGCAGCCATTCATGTTCTTTTTTTTCTGATTCCAGTCGTTTTGTACAAAATGAAGAAAATAAACCTTGTGATAATGAACTGATTAGTTTGGTTTCAGATTTATTGCACATTTATGAATATAGAACTGGAGAGTTTTTTTTATTTTATTTTTTATTACCCACTGTTTCGTAATCAAATGAATTCATGAAATAATGGTATTTACTCAAAGCAACTGGAACATACAAACAGCTGCTGTTTTAAAGTTTCTTAAAGAATTCTGAATTTAAAAATGGGAACACTGTTCAAAAGTTTTTTTTTCTTCCAAATAAATTAACTTATATTCATCAAAGATGCATTAAATTGATCAAAAGTGATATTTGTATCGTTATAAAATACTTCAAATAACTGTTGTACTTTTAAACATTCTATTCATCAAAGAATCCTGAAAAAATTATCCGTTTTTACAAAAATATTAAACAGCACAGCTGTTTTCAACATTGATAATAAGAAAAAATGTTAACCAAATATATTAGAACAATTTCGGAACGATCATGTGACAAAAATGTATTAAAATAGAAAAATCTTAATAGTTTTTAAAAGCTTACTGTATTCTTGTTAAAATAAATACAGCCTTGGTGAGCATAAGAGTGTTTCAAAAACATAAAATTAATCTCACCAACCTCAAACTTTTTGAACGCTAGCATAATTATTACTCTCAGGATTAAGAACAAAGTCTGTGAGGTAAGATGATTCTAGCAAAAATGACAGCAAAAGCTTTCCCTTCTTAACACATAAATTGAGGTATCTTCACTTTTACAAAATTTATTTACAATGATACAGCAATAGTAAAAAAAATACACAGAGTACAATGATTTAAAATTATGAATAAAATGTATTAATAATCCAACCCACTCAAAAATAGGGCTGGCGATAGAGTATAAGAATACAATGCCTAGATCTGTAACAATATCAGAAATGGGCTGTAAATATGAGTATGTTTCAAAGAGAGCCTTGTGACATCTTTAATGTACACTCAGTGGTCTCCCATGCAGGTGGTCTTATGTAAGGCGTGTCACCCTTACGACAGGTATATGACCTGTTGTTGACAGAATGAAAGGTTATCTAATACATTTGTTGTGTTTGTGGTTTTAACCTCTAACCTCTGCAATAATCAAGGTGATACTGCAGATTTCATATGTAAACCCAGACACGGACCATGCGAGTTCACTGTACCTCATGCAATAGTTTAAATAGACATCAAATGAGTTTAAGTGCATATAATCCCTGTGTCTCTTAGAGAGATTTAGTTCCTGTAAAACAAAAACACAACAAAAACACATGTTGGGGTCCATTGTGTGGTGTTAGTTCTTAGTTCTGTTCTGACTGCTTTGACTGCCAGTACTGGATGGGCGTAGATGGTAAGAGTATTGCTTTGCCTGATTTAAAGAATCCACCAGGCTCACACAGTCGACGGCACTCACTGTGGATAAAGAAAGCACACATATGCTATCAGTCAAACATTTGGATTAGGCCAATCCACACTGCACCGACAAACGCTGACAAACACCAGATTACAGTATGTCACTTCTCAAGACGTTCCACGACCTGACAAACACTGATTCAATGGCGAAAACGAGCGCTGACCAATGACAACAGACATTGACGGGTAACACTGATTCGACAAAACCTGATGAAGGGCTGTTGCCGTTGGTCGCCATCTGTCAGTGCAGTGTGAATTGGCCTTTATGCTCACTGAGGCTGCATTTATTTGATCAAACATACATTAAAAACAGTAATATTGTGAAATATTGCACTAAAAAAAACTATTTTAATTTTTAAAATGACTTTATATATATTTTTAAAAGGAAATCTTTTGTAAATGTCTACAGTAACTTTAGATTAATTGAATGTGTCCTAGCTGACTAAAAGTAACAATTCCTTTTCTTTTTTGAATCTTATCCCAAACATTTGGTGGTGTATCACGGTTTCCACAAACGCTTAAAATATTAAGCAGTTTTCAACATTGATGGTGATAAGAAATGTTTCTTGAGCACCAAATCAGCATCATAAGAATGATTTCTGAAGGACACTAAAGATTGGAGTGATGGCTGCTGAAAAGAACACAAGCAGTGATTATAAACCCCAGTACTCACACTGTTTGTTTGTTTTGAGTGACAGATCCAGCAGCGCTTGGCTTTGGCTCTGTGGTTTAAGCACTGCAACCCGGAGAGAGTGCCCTCTTTTGGATGGGGCGCCACCTAGAACAAAAATAACAGCAGTGTTTATTGCTTTAGATGTGGTCACATGCACATATTTTGTTTACTTGAATGGATCAATATCTCCACGTTAACGTCACGACTCGCGACTGATACTAGAGCTGTTAAAATAACAAGAAGTGGACAGTTTGGTATCAAACGTGCAGGTGTGTGTGTGAGCGCGTGTCCATCTGGCAGCGGCGGGCAGGACGAGGGGAGGGAGGTTTGCGTTTGTGAGCGAGAGGAGACAGCTCGACATTCCGTCTGACAGCAATGAACTTTTCAAAGCGCTGTCACTGTCAGGGAGGAGCGGGGAGGGGAACGAGTGTCCGTGTGTGTGTGTGTACGTGTGCGCGTGTGTTTGAGAATGAGAGCGTCTCTGGCCTGCTCAGCCATCATCACCTGTTCATGTCTGCTGAAGGTCAGTTGCGTTAACTGGGTCGAAACTCCACCTTATCAACTGATATGAAAGGAGGGAGGGGTGACGGTGTGTGTCTGTGTTGGAACGTCACATAAAACATAACACCCCTCTGTAATAATCTTATTAGTGATGCTTGGCCTACTTTTAAACGTAACTTATGCTACGGACAGGAATCATAACTCAAATCATGTCGCTATTTGAGGAAAGGTATCCAATTACTTTTACAAGCGATCAGGCATATGGTTATAAATAAATACAATTCTATTTTAATATATCTTGAATAGAGTCAAATGACCTTTTGAAATCATTCTTATATGCTGATTTGCTGCTCAAACATTTGTTATTATTATCAATGACGAAAACATTTGTGCTGCTTAACATTTTTGTAGAAACAGTGATACTTTTTTTCAGGATTCTTTGATAGAGAGAAAGTTCAAAAGAACAGCATTTATTTGAAATATAATCTTTTGTATCATTATAAATGTCTTTACTGTCACTTTTGACTATTTTAATGCATCCTTGCTGAATAAAAATATTAATTTCTTTAAAAAAAATGCTTTCCATTTCCAATAAATGCTGTTTTTATTTTCTGTTTTAACTTTCTATTCATCAAAGAATCCTGAAAAATGTTCAACTGTTTTATTCAACTGTTTTCAACATTGATAATAATAATAAATTTTATTTGACCAGCAAATCAGCAAATTAGAATGATTTCTGAAGGATCAAGTGACACCGAAGACTGGAGTAATGATGCTGAAAATTCAGCTTTACCATCACAGGAATTAATTACATTGTAAAATATATTCCAATAGAAAACAGTTATTTAAATTTGTATTAATATTTCACGAATATTACTGTATTTTTCTGTATTTTTAATCAAATAAATGCAGCCTAGGTGAGGATAAGAGACTTCTTTTAAAAACATAAAAAAATCGTACCGATCCCAAACTTTTGAACGGCTATCTATTTATATAATATGCAAATTAGGGCTGGGAAAATGAACAAACTCTTTAATGTGTACCTACATGTCATTCCTAACATGATTAAAACTGTGATATTAATTGGTTTATCCTAGTGGACAGTAATATAACACTCACCGTAGATATTTTGGAGCACAGAGCTTTTTTTCCCAGCGTTCCTGGTAGGAGCAGCTTGAACTTCAGAAGAAGTTTTATGGTGGGTGTGGCCATGAGCTATAGGCCACTCCCATAATAACTGAATCAACAGGGCTGTGACTTCAGCAGACTCCGTCCCTTTCACAGTCCTGCACAGTACCTTACGAAGACGACCCCGAATACAAGACCTGAATGGAAAAACATGTTACGCTTTCACAAGCACATACGTACCAGCAAATGCAGCGACAGCATATTAAAGATGTAAAATCAAACGAGCAAACCACATTACTGTTCATAAAAAGGACTTGAAGAATGTGCATATACCTTCTTTGTACTCTGAATCCCATTATTTTAGTAAAGCCATTAAAAGAAAGTGCACTCATGGGCCTGCATTACACTCCCTACACTCACACTCACACACACACACACACACACACACACACACACACACACACACAAATAAATAAGAGGCCTATTCTGGTGACCTCCCCTCAGAGGTGTTGATGTGCTGGTGGGCACAAAGCCATGCCACAACTCAAACAAGGAACATGTGGGCAACATAAGAGCAGACACATATGGAATCTGCAGACTTTTCTTGCATTTTCTGAGTTGATTTAGAGGAAAAGATGATTTAAACAGTTAATGTTTTTAAATTAATTTATTATCCATTTATTTGTAAATGTATTTTGTCATGTATAAAAATCCAATTTATACTGTGAAAAATTAGTATTATAAATATTTGTAAAATATTAATCGGAGAGATGAGATATGAGAGAAGACACAGTAGCTAGCTACGTTTACATGCATCCAAATAATCCGTTTATAATCATATTGGCGGCTCAATCAGATGAAAAAGCCTTCACATAAACACCTAAATTGTTTAGATTAAGCTTGATCCAAATGAAATTTCGATCAGATTGAAAGGGGTATTGTAGACCACAAATAATCCGATCAACAGGAAAAAATTAAGCATGTAAACACTTGAATCTGATTATTTTCTCAAATTTGCACACATGCGCAGTGCCATGATGCATATGTTTACATACATTTTACGTCATACAAACGTGCATATGTAACGTCTCATGTCTTATGAACTGGCCAGGGGATGAGACTGAATATTTAAGTCCCCCTGTGGCGAAACTGTTTTAATGTTATTATATGTCTATGTGATGTTTTTAATATGCTTTAAGACAAACCATTTGCAAACTCATAATTCAGCACCATTGCTGAGTATTTTCACTTTAAATCTGCAGTGAACCAAAGACAGTCTCCAAAAACGCAGTTTAAAGGGGTCATATAATGCCATTTTTGTACAACCTAATATGATTATTTAGGGTCTAAATTAAAAGTTTGTAATATACTTTCATTAAAAATTCTCATTAGTATTGTAAGAAAACACTAATTTTACCTGGTCAAAAACAGCTCTGTTTTCAGCATGCCGTTTAAGTGCATGTGTCTTTAAATGATAATGAGCTTTGCTTACCCCGCCCCTCTGTTCTGTGCGTACACCGTTTGTAACACAATAACACAATAACCATAACGCGTTGTTCATTATAAACGTGCGGTTCGGATTTAGGAACATCAAAATGACTGCTGTGTTCCTTATTACACCCAAGAACAGAACACCACAATCGCTTAGACACCATTCTGCTCACAGACAGTGCTCCAGCGTATCAACAATGACCGCGCGGACTATGATGACAGCTCGCTCATGAGCGAGGGCGGGTCTGTGTTGAAACTCTGCTGTCAATCAACAATCATGGGAGGGGCGTCAAATTTGTGACGTCACAAAATCGAACGGCTTGATTTGAGACAGGGGAAAACATAAGAAGATTTAAAAAAAAAACACTGGATGGATTTTTATCATTTTATGATGGTTGAGTACAGGCACTGCCAACACACATTTCAGTACAATCAACTTGTAAAAGTGCATGTGCCATTATATGACCCCTTTAAAATCGCTGGTGTTTCGTCAACGAGTGGATCTCTGAGCTGGTGTGATGGAGCCAGGGGCTAATTTGCATAATCATAGAACCGCGTATACTAAATGAGGCAAGGGTGTAGAGTTACATTCAAGCTTTTTTAAGGCATGACGATTTTTTTTTAAAGGAAAAACTTTTAAATATGTCATTTTGGTGATCAAAGATGAGTTTTAAGGGATAAAATTATTGACTACAGGGTTACTTTAATATTTGCTTACTTTAATAATAATTACTTCTGACATTAATGCCAGCTTTCATTTTTAGATATGTCATCAAGGCAAAATGTACAATTATACTCACAGTAGCTCTGGTGACAACATCGCAATGGCTTTTTTCGGTTCTGAACGCGTCGACTGGACACTAACTTTTGTTTGGAATACATGTAACGCACATGTAAACGGAAATGTAAATCAGATTGCAACTTTTAGGGTTCATATAAACAGAACTTTCAGAATCTGAAATGGGATTGGATTTATTCCGATTGATGAAAACTAGAGCATTTGAATATGCCTAGTTTAGGAGACTAGTTTCCAGGGACAGTGGCCAAACACAGTCATTATACAAAAATATTTGAGTTTAAAATGTTGTGATTGGCCAATCAGAATCAAGTATTTATTGTAGTAGAGAAATAGAGGAAGAAAAAAACATCAGTACCTCCTCCATGCTCTCTGTATCACAACGGCCGCCTGATTCTTACAACGGATGCTGTCTCCCTTCATTTCCTTCTCTTTGTCCTGTTGATTTTTTCTTGTTCTGCTCATCCATCTCTCTTTGTCGATCTCCTGTTTCTCTCTTCCAGTCTCTTTCTGTCCCTCAGTCCTTGATCTTTTATCCTTTTCTCTGTCCATCTCTCTTTCTGCCCGTCTCTCTTTTTGTCGAGTGACAGAGGTTCTTCCTGAGGGGGAGTTGGTGACGATATATTGCTGGGATCCTGTGGGTTTGTGGTCTGATGCTGGCTTGTTCCCCTTGGACGTCGATCTATAGATGCCGTCTGTCGGTGCCTCTGTGGAGCCTAGTGTAGACTGGGCCGCTGGTTTTGAGTGGGCAGCTATAGTCCTGGGTCTGGCCTGTATTGCTGATTTGGGGGTTGTGGTGGTCTCCATGTGGCCTGGTGCTACATGGGCTCCTGTGTGGACCAGTTTGGCACTGCCTGGTCGACTGGACCCAGCGGGGGATCGGCGCTCATGTGTGGATCCACATTCCACTGACACGCATGTGTCTAGGCCACACGTCTCTATCCCACACACCTCCTCTACAGTGCCTGAACACTTCTTGGTACTCAGATGGGTCACCATGAGGCCAGAGGTCGCAGGGGGGAGAGTAGTGTCTGGTGTTTTGGCCTCTCTCGTTCTGCGCTCTGACAGAGAAACAGAGCAATTCGTTAGAGATGACAAAGTGCAATAACATTAGGTGGCACAACAGAAGATTATTTGTTATTATTATGGTGCTGTTAAATGCTTGATTATGATCGATAGACAAATGTGGGTGAAAGTGTTGACTGATTTTCAGAAAACAGACAAAGCATATGTAAGTGAAATAATCTTAAGTAATAAAAACTAAAGACTTTCAAATAAATATTTGACATATTTATAATACTAATTTTTCACAGTATAAATTGGGTCTTTATACGTGAAAATATATATAGCTGCCTTTAACATTTTAGGATGGAGGTCCCTCACAAGAGGATGATCATATTTTTTATTTTATGAATTTGAAATCAGTATTACAGGATTTTTATTATTGGCCGTTTATTGGTTAGCAGCCATGACATGAAAATAATTATCAGCTTATTATCAGACCGATATTTTTAATAAAATGTTTAAAAATACAGATTTATTGACAAATGAATGTGCATTCAAGGTCAGCATGTTATTCTTTACTTTTTATTCATAAACTAAACTCACCAGTTCTATGTTGTTTCTCTCTCCTGCTCTGTGAATGAATGTTATGAGCACTGGTGGACTTTTTGTGTTTGTGTCCTTTCACCGCCACTGGATCTTTAAACCTCTGCTCCGTTTCATCCAGTGAAAGTTTTTCCACTCCGACTGCAGCCAATGACACGTGCTGCTTGTGATCCGCCTCAGCCAATGAGAGCTGCTGCTCTGCCTCACGTCTGCGTTCCTCCTCCCTCTTCCTAGAGAAACAAAAAACACACACAACACAAATTTATTGACTTGACACATATTTATCCTGTTGATGATGACTGTCCTGGATCATTTATTTAATGTTTGTTGTGACGCTTGCTGCTGGCTGTCAGTTCTAGGTCAAGTATCTGGTGTAATACACTTAAACTACAGTACAAAAGTTTGGGATCAGATTTAAAAAAATATATTTTTAATTAATACTTTTATTCAGCAAGGACGCATTAAAGTGCATCAAAAGTGACAGTAATACTTTTACATTGTTAAAATAAATGTTTCTTAGGCAGCAAATCGGCATATTAGAATGATTTCTGAAGGATCATGTGACACTAAAGACTGGAGTAATGATGCTGAAAATTCAGCTTTGCCATCACAGGAATAATAGGAATTACACTTTAAAATCTATTAAAATAAAATAAAAAATATTTCACAATATTACGTTTTTTCCTGTATGATCAAATAAGAGACTTTCAAAATATATTTAAAAAAATCAATTGAACGGCAGTGTACGTACAACCCATTTTAGTTAATTTATGTTTTTATGAGTCAGATCAATTATTAATCTTTCATCTGCTTTTTGTTCTGATTACTGGTTGGTACAATATCTCTTTCAAGTCAATATCTGAGTTTAACAGGACAGCATTACACATCCCTCCATGGTTTTGAACACCTTTACCTAGCAGGAAACAAAAACGAATGAGCAGATGGATAGATTGCGGGCGGAATAACACAGATAAAAGACAGACGGTTAGAGGGTCGGACTACGCAAACAAGTTTAGAGGATGTATGTTAATGCGAGTATGCAGAGCCTGGAAAAGAGAGAAGAGCATATTCCAATCTGTGTATGTGTGTATTCATTCATCCTCAGAGCTGACAGACTCTAAATGTCAAGCTGTTGAGCAGCTGAGTGTTGCCCAATTAACAGAAAATGAGTGAATCTCTCTTGCGCTCTTTCTCTCTCTATCGTCTCATCTATTTCCATTATTGACAGCAAGAAATTGATGCTCATATTCCTCAGCAGGCAGGTAGATAGATAGATGAGCTGGTTCAGAGCAAACACACATAATTAAACAACACGTATTATATTCATGCAAACATTCCATGTCAGCTCCACAGATCAGCCACATCAATCAGCACTGGATTGTGGGTAAGAGAATATTTGCACCCCAGCATTTATCTCTTTCTCTTCAAGGCAGAATAACCTATGTGTGTTTACGAGAGTCTTACTTTGCAGCGTCCTTGCGTAGTTGCTCATGTCTCATGAGGAGCTTCTTGCGTTCTTTGAAGGCCCGTCGGACCTTGTAGCCTTTGTAAAGAGCCTGGATGGATGAGGCGGCGATGTCCTGGATGGCGGCGATGGACAGAGCTCCATGCTCCAATAGAAACTGGGTCAGTTCCTGATGCTCCCCCAGCAGGGCATAGTCTAGAGGAGTGTACCTAGTCATTTAACACAGAGTGTTTAAAATACTGGGGTTAGTAAGATATTTTATGTTTCTGAAAAAAGTATGCCCGACTGCTTCCTGCAGTTCTACAAGTTACACCCCCCCTACAATGAAACTGCCATTCGGGATGTCATCAGAGGCCCTCCTGGAATCGCTGATGCTGGTTGCATCCAAAATTGCATACTTCCCTACTCTATAGGAGATGAAAATCAGAATGTGACAAAAGAAGTATGTGCGATTTCACAGTACTCTTAAAAGAGTAGGACAACTTAAAATGACCTACTTTTTCCAGCGAGATTCTGACGCATGCATACGATGGACATTTTACTATCCTATGAGGCCACGGGAGAGGATTTGTGAATGGCAGTGAAGCGACGTAACTGATGCTGGTAGGACACGTTATAAGGACAACATGGCAAATGTAGTATGTCCAGATTACATTCAAACTACACACATTCCAACTATATAGAGCATACTTTTTTAGCGGTCGTGAAGTAATTACTCATTCAAAATAAGTACCAACTCAAGAGAGTATGCGATTTCGGACGCAGCCGTTGTCACTAGTACAGATCTTCACTAAGCTTCACTAACGCCACCTAGTGAAGGCATACAGATCGTATTACATAGATCACCAGGTGCCGCAAGTCATCCTGTTTGTTTTTCTCAGTTTTTAAATTATTTTAAAGGGATAGTTCGCCCAAAAATGAAAATTCTGTCATCATTTACTCTCCCTCAAGTTGTTCCAAACCTGTATGACTTTGTTTCTTCTGCTGAACACAAAAGAAGATATTTTGAAGAAAGTCGGTAACCAAACGACTGATGGACCCCATTGACTTCCATAGTAGGAAAAAAAATACTATGGATGTCAATGGGGACCAGCAACTGTTTAATTACCAACCTTCTTTAAAATATCTTCTTTTGTGTTTAGCAGAAGAAAGGAAATCATACAGGTTTGGAACAACTTGAGGGAGAGTAAATGATGGCAGAATTTTCATTTTTGGGTGAACTATCCCTTTAACAATGAAACTCTACAGTAAATTTACATTTTATGGAAGGGGTAGATTTAGGGTTAATTGGGGGTAGGTTTTTAGATATAATTACCCTGAGACTTTATTAATTTGATTGTATCATTTATTTTATGTTTTACAAATAGCTATTTCATACTTCATAAGATTTGAAAGCAATATAAGCTAGCCTTACAAACCTTTCATACATAAAACCTAAAATTTTTACTTCAAAAGATTGTTTTAGTCAGTGACATCCACGCTTGTTTCTTCGCGGGAGGTGTAACTTGCAGGGGCGTGGTTTGAATTGCTGTCTTCAGTATCACATGATCCTTCATTCTAATATGCTGATTTCTTATTATTATCAATGTTAAAAACAGTTGTGCTGCTTAATTTTTTTGTGGAAACCATAATAAAAAATATTTTCAGGATTCGTTGATGAATATAGAGTTACATTTACATTTATGCATTTGGCAGACGCTTTTATCCAAAGCGACTTACATTGCATTTCAAGATACACATTTACATTCTTATCAGTTCTTGCTTTCCCTGGGAATCGAACCCATTACCTTGGCGTTGCAAGCGCCAGCGCTCTACTGTTTGAGCTACAGTTCCAAAGAACAGCATTTATTTGAAATAGTAAAGACATTTATAGTTTTACAAAGAATTCTCTCAATTTTGAAACATTTATTGCATCCTTGCTGAATAAAAGTATTAATTTCTTACTAACCCCAAACATTCAAAATGGTTTAAATAAGAACATCTGATCTGTAACCACTAGGCCACACCACACGAACTGTGTGCATGTGTGAATGTTTGTTACCTCTCCTCGGTGTGCTCCATATGGTTGGGGAATGTCCCACACCCCAAAAGCAGCTTCACAGCATCCAGATAACCGTTATTACAGGACCAGTGGAGCGCGGTTCTCCCCTTAACACACAAACGTACACAAAAATAGACTTCTTGTTATTTTTCAGTCTCTCTCTTTTTCAAATCTCAAGCAGGGCGCTCATGGGTAATGGCCAGTACATGTTCTCAGTGTTGGCTTTGGGCTTGCTTTACAATCATACCTCCTTGTCCTGGATATTGGGATCTGCATCATGCTGAATGAGCAAGGCCATGCAGTTGATGTAGCCGGCATATGCCGCACACTGCAGGGGAGTTCGTCCAGCGTGGTCCTGCAGGTTAGGACTGATCCCGTTCTCCATCAGCACCTCACATACCTCTGCATTACCGCCCAGAGCCGCCCAGTGCAGCGCAGAGTGACCGTCTATGTCTACCAGATCAACACGTGCCCCTCCTAAGCATATTCAAGATGCAGATTTACCATTAGCACTCTGGGAACTGGTGTATTTTAAACAAAGATGTCAGACACATTTCCACCAACAAAGTGCCACAAGAAGTTTTCAAAACATCTCAAGCGATGCTTAGCAAAACTAGAACACTACAATCATGATAAACGAAGCTGTCTAGAAAGGAATGTGATGCATGTGTCTAAAATAAAATTGTTTAATTACAAAAATGGTTGAATTTAATTTTTTTATGTTAGAAATTTAAATAACATGATCATTGAATCAAAAGCAGCTCATGATGGATTAAAGACAGAAGCATATCAATGTTCATCAAATAAAAAAATGTAATTAAATAGATAAAAGTGGGCAAAAACAATTGAACTAATTATTTTAGACAGACTTGGAACCAGTGTTAATTTTGTTATCGAAATTTATGAAGAAGAATGTTCGTCAACAACCTTTTTTGCATGACTAAAACGAGACAACACAAACGTCGTTAAACGATAACTGACTATATCAACATGGAATATAGTTGACGAAAAAAGACAAGACTAAAATGTAGTTAAAAAATAGCAGCTTCAACAAAATCTCTCTTCATTTTTTGTCATTTCATGCTTGCAGTTGCCAGATTTCAAGATTTTAAGACCCCAATCAGAGCTTTTCTCTTAAAAGAATACATTTTCTGTCTAGTGTTTTACTTAATCTTTGCAATGTGGCAACCACGCGTTCTCTCTACACTGTGGAAAAAGTGTGGATTATCTGAAAACACATGCTGAATTCAGAACTACATACTATTATACTACTCGTATAACCTTTATCAAATATTAAGAGTAGTAAGCGGTTCCGAATTTTAGTTTATTCTGCCTCAAATGAAAGTGAGTCAGTCTGTGCTCCTTCACCGTTTGTGCTGTTTGCTGCGAGCCTAAGACTAAATCTAACATCAAACCTTAAGTGATGAACTATATTAAATCCAAACACGGATCTCAACTATATTGCTTGTGATTGTGGTTGTGGAATAAATGCACTATGTGTGATAATCTCTTCTTTTTTTCTTTTCTTTTTTTGCTGTTGTCTTAATAGAAAAACATTAATGTAATTTGGAATTATAGAAAGTACCATTAGGAATTTCACTGTTTTAATTGTTGTGAGACGTTTCTTGTTTTACAAGTTTTCATAATGTAGAGAGTGTGTTAATTTATATGATAAATAGCCTATAATAAATCAGGAAAATAGATGAGGTAAAATAAACCATGCATACGAGATGAGATTCTCTTAATTTGTGCTTATAGGTGAAAGTGCAATAATTCTGATGAAATAAAAATGAAATTTTCAAATGACAATTGTTGTGATTATAAATTTGAGCAAAATAATTGAACCATTATGCAGCATGACTAAATTGTGACTAAGTTTGCATTGACTAAAACTAGACTAAAATGCCCAGACGTCGAACCTATTTCAGGGAGTGCGTTCTCGAGACACCAGGCACTGTTTTGTGTGGATGGGTGGCCGGAGCGCGTTGAGATTTTTCTGTTAGAGCGGTGTTGTGTTAACCGCCCCTAAGTTAATAACTAATGATCTTCGCAACGGAAGTGAATCAATCAATCAAAACTAACTTTAGCTGGACAATAACTTTATCCTAGAGCTGTTGTAAAGCCTAAACAATCTGTTTCTATAATTTCCTATTATCACTGTAAAGCTGCTTTGAAACAATCCATATTGTTAAAAGCGCTCTATAAATGAAGGTGACTTGACTTGACATTTAGTCACTTAAGTCAGTTTTAATAAAACAAAAACAGGACAAGGTTACCTAAATATGATAAAAAAATAAAAAGTATGTTTGAGGACTAGGACTAAGGCTTATTAACTAAATAACTAAATTGCTGACAAAATTAACACTACTTGGAACATAATATGTCTAAATAATAAACACAAATAAATAAATGTAAACATACTATATTTAAAAATACTTAAATTGTATTTGTATTTTTAACATATTTTAGATTTTCGACATATTAAATGTCTAAAGTAAAATGATTTTCATTGTTTTTTTGCATATTTGTATTATTTTCCTGCACATCATTGTCTATAGGGAGGATAAAGGGGCATGTATGCTGTTACAAACCTTTGATCAGTGTTAGGATGACATCTCTATGGCCCATCTCACAAGCACGAAACAGTGGCGTGTGTTTCATTACGTCCAGCGGATCCACCATGGCTCCCTGCTCTAGCAACAAGCGCACAGTGGACACATGCCCTGAGAGAGCAGCCGCATGAAGTGCTACACACACACACACACACACACACACACACACAGGAGCACATGAAGACAGCGAACAAACCGTCAACTCTTGTTAAGGCTGTATGGGGGGTACATACATTGGAAATGGCTTGTTAATTGCTTGATTGAAAAGAAAATGCAATTATCACTGATCTGAGCTGAAACTAACCAGTTTAGGCCAGGAATGGGTAATTGTGTTCAAAATGACAATCTGAGTGTGTGTATGTGTTTGCGAGTGTGTAACTCTCTCACACACCTGTCCCTCCATATTTGTCAGTCATGTTGATGTCCAGGTCCTTTTTCAGATCCAGCATAATTTTGATGACATCATCACTGCCCTTCCCAGCAGCCCACATGAAGGCTGTTCGTCCCTCCAGATCGGGCTCATCGCGCACAGAGTGGTGTTTCAGGAACACTGCAACTGTGTCCTTAACAGACAAGAAAACACAATAAATAGGTCAAATCACATAAAACCAATTAAATAAAGAAATAGGATACCAAAGAGGCCAAGAGCTTATATATAAAATGGCAGCAATAACAGTAATGTCACAAAAGACACCAATGTTCATCAAACAAAAACAGTACTAATAATCCCAAATTATATTTGTATGTGTATACAATTTTAAAATAAAAATAAAACTACTATTAATCCAGATTTAAAAAAGTATTATTATATTTGTATGTAAATATATGAATAAATAATTAAATAAACAAATAAATGACTAATAATAATCCTATAGATAAATCATCTGGCAAGTATATTTATATTTGTTTGTGTATACATAAATATGAAAACAAATGAATAAATGAATGAATGAATAAAAGGACAAGCAAACAAATTAATTGCAACTAATAATCCCCCAAAAAATAATTAGGCAAAATATATTTATATTTGTATGTGTATAAATGAATGAATGAATGAATAAACATTCTTATATTTGGTTGTGTGTATATACATATTACAAAATTAATATTTTAATGTGTATAAATTAATTAATTAATAAATAAAGGAATATATTTATAGATTTTTGTGTATATATAAATATATAAATGAATGAATGAATGAATGAATGAATGAATGAATGAATGAACTTTTTTATATTTGGTTATATATATATACATACACAGTACTGTGCAAAAGTCCTAGGCATGTTAATACCCCCCTATTACAAAAGTCCTAGGCATGTTAATACCCCCCCATATATATATATTACATTACAAAATGAATAATTGTATTTGTATAAATAAATAATTGAGTAAATGAACAAATGAACATTTATATCTGTTTGCGTATATATGAATGAATTAATAAAAAACTATTAAATTGATGTTCAGTCACAACCTTTTCCAATAGATTTGATGGAGCCAAATTAAAAGAAACAAATGAAAAGCAAAACATTCATGGTCCAAACAAACTAGATGTTATTTTACAGAAGTCTTACAGCATTGTTGCTCTGAGCTCCATAGTGCAGAGGTGTTGCTCCCTGACTGTCCGATGGGATCATCCCAGACTTGTTCCTCTCCAACAGGAGGTGGACAATCTTTGCATGACCTACACAAACACATAAAAACCTTATGTTAACATCTACACTTACAGCAAATGATTTAAATTCCAAATAATTATTTTAATCAGTCAAATTATGCATGAGTGTAAATGTGTGTACCCAGCAGTGCCGCCCAGTGCAGCGGTGTCCTGAACAGATTGTCATAGGCTGTCACACTGCAACCCTCATATGAAGTCAGGACCTCAACCACCGCCTCATTCCCATCAGCCACTGCAAAGTGCAAAGGGGTGCGTCCCTCATAGTCCTGCCAGTTCAATAGAGACTCGGTGGGAGCAGCTTCCTACAATATACACAAATGGGGGACATACCAACGATGCTACAATCGTATACTTTAAGAGTGAAGATTACTAGTGATGTCATAAGTGTGGACTCACCAGGATACAGCGCACCGTACGTGTGGCATTGGGGTGTTTGTTATGTGCCGCCCAGTGTAGAGGGATCTTGCCCTCGCTGTCTGGAATCCCGATGTTTGAATCGTGCTTGATCAGCAGCTTAACATGCTCGGGGTGATTGTAGAAGGCGCTCCAGTGCAGCGCTGTCTGCTGTAGAACAAACAACATTCAGTTTCAAAGATTACATTTCCAGTTTTACTGTTTACTCGTGTTACACTGTGGCTACAGAGCTGCTTCATGGCCTTCAAGCAAATTGGGCTACCGAGCTGTCAATGAACTGCAATCAAGAAAATAACATTATGGCGCTTTTCCAAAAACAAAAATAAAGGAGTGCTGGCATTCGTTCTTTATCATATCACATCAAACTAGTTGGCCAGTTCCCTCTGGGCTCTGAGGGTCAAGACCTTCTTTAAAGGGATGGTTCAGAGTAATTTCAACCTAGGGTCCTTTGCACCATGACCTCGAGCCAAACACCCCCCCAGAAGCCTTTTTTCTCTTGGTCCAACATTATTAAAGTTAGTGCTCATTTAGAAATATCAGCCGAATGGCTTAGTGCAGGCGCTAATGGATCCAAGGTTGTATCTCGTAAATTACCCCACTAATAATGCCCAGAATGGTACCAAACTTCTACAGTAGTACAAATAGGTTCTGTACTCATAAAACAAGGCATTGGAAAGTTTGTAAGTACATCAGGAGTTAATTTAAATAACACTTGTGACCAAGGGAAAAAAAGCTTCTGGGGGGGTGTTTGGCTCGAGGTCATGGTGCAAAGGACCCTAGGTTGAAATTACTCCGAACCATCACTTTAACCACAATACCACCAGGCCCAGACCGAATACGTGGATTTTTCTTTATCACATATTTATGTTGATTTTAGGGGAAAACTGGAAGGTCAAATGTGTCAAGCAAAGCTGATAGTACTACACTCTTATTAGTTGCTGAAAACATAATAAATTAATGTATTTATTTAAAGAGGCTATATGCAACTTTTTCCCCAAAATAAACATAACAATAGCCTTCTTATTTGACCATTTAAGACTCAAACATCTCCTGATGAACATACTGACAGCTTGTCAGCTCACAGTGGGTGCACCTATAAGCCTGTATCCTATTTTTAATTTCTTTCCTGTAGCAAATCAT
Source organism: Scardinius erythrophthalmus (assembly GCF_964197995.2). Lineage (NCBI taxonomy): Eukaryota > Metazoa > Chordata > Actinopteri > Cypriniformes > Leuciscidae > Scardinius > Scardinius erythrophthalmus. Next base: position 16,434,441 of record NC_138236.1, read on the forward strand.
TTTACACCGGACTGCTTCACAAACGAGAGTCAGTTCATTGCTTGATTTGCACAAAAGTTGTTTCTGAAAGATTTTTAGATTAACATGACTGTACATGTTAGGCGATGAGTTGAATAAAAGTTAACTCGACAACAACTACATAAATGTATTCACTAACCATTCAGAAACGTCAAGTTGTATTATAAAAGTTACTTCTTCCTGAGTCTCTTCATCAGTGTCCAACTCCAGTTCGAACATTTAAGGCTGAACACTGCTACTGACATTTCTGACATTTTGGCTGTGACATTCTCCAGTTTTGTTGTTGCCCGAGGAAGCATGAGCTGTAAAGGCTCCGCCCTCTTCTGGAAAGGGGGTGTGGAGCAGCAGCTCATTTGCATTTAAAGGGACACACTCAAAAATATGTTTTTACTCACACCCAAATAGGGGCAAATTTGACAAGCTATAATAAATTACCTGTGAGGTATTTTGAGCTGAAAATTCACAGACTCATTCTGGGGACGCCAGAGACTTATATTACATACTGTGAAAAGGGGCATAATAGGTCCCCTTTAAAGTGGTACTTTAAATTTTTATTTTACATTTAAAATTATAAAGCATAAAGTTTAAATTCAATTACATGTAAATGTTACATTTTATTCAACCTAAAGTTATAATGTATTGTTTTGAATTTTATTAATCTGGGGGAAAAGCAGATTTCAAGTAGCAACTGTGACATTTTGGAAGACGTGCACTTTCTGAACTTGTACGTCATTCTACATATTCTGTTCTACATACCTCTACATACCTATTATTGAATATTTTGGTTAAAACAACTTTAAAATGTAAAATTTTAACTTAGAATTATACATTTCAACTTCAAGTCAAATTTAAATCTGAATGAATTTAAACTAACATTAAAAAATGTTACATTTACACATTGCAAATTTAACTTGAATACAATTTAATTTAAAATTATACTTTCTAATAATTCCAATTTTATATTTTGCAAATGTGAAACGTGAATGTGTATCAGTTGTAGATTTTCAAATGCCATTTTCGTTTGTAAGTGACTTTGGATGAATTGTCGGCTAAATGGTTACATTTAAATAGATGCTGGTCTCCAGCTTCTTCACAAGCTTAACCAGCAGGACATCCTGCAACCATCTTCACCATAAAGTTTGATTTCAAACTTGATTTTGAAAAAGGTTACCTCAAAAGCACACATGCCCTTCTCTCTTCATCCATCACTCAAGTTTCCTCAGCAACTTACAAACAGCCAATGTGGAAAGTGAAGACTGAAGACGCACTAGATGAGCTATTTTTTGCATCTGGCCACAGAACAAGCCTCATCACGAGAAATCATGATTCTGCTTATCAAATTATTACAAAACCAACAGACGGATAAAGGCCTTCAAACAAAACTCCCTTATGTGACTCAATGGGAGCACTGATACAACCACAGTGTGCACACGCGCACACACTCATGCTAGCGTAATCACAACCATACACACACACACACACAGAATCATGATTTAAAACAGGAGCCTTAATAACCCTGGTAGCTTTGAGCAGTTTGTCTGTGGAATGAGATTTTAAATGACGGCGTATCTAAAGAGTCGCTGTATGTGCGTAGATCATCGGAAAGTAAACTGGGGTGAATGTTTACAGTAATTGGAGCCAAAGTGAATAAAGCTGCATGTGGTCTGGTAATCTGGAGCAGTTGATAGCAGTGTTTCCCAGGAAAGCACGGGGCCCATAGACGCATCTCTCCAACCTCTCCTTTTGCTCTATGGTGACCAGCGTATATCTTCATAATCTAGTCTGTGTTTGCTAATCCTAGTACTATAGCTATTATTATTACCAGTATGATAGCTCACAGAGTACAAATATTTCAGTAAAGTACAACAGCAGTGCCAACCAGTAAAGAAACTCTTTCCAGTTTCATCGAACCCGTATGGCACATAGAACCCGTACGACGTTATACCTCAATTGCAACTTTATTTCTTTTCTTTGTAAGAAAAGACTGTAAAAACATTTATAATGTTAGAAAAGATTTCTAAATCAATGCTGTTCTTTTAAACTTTCTATTCATCAAATAATCCTGAAAAAATATATCAAGGTTTCCCAAAACATATTAAACAGCACAACTGTTTTCAACACTGAAAATAAGAAGAAATGTTGAACAAATATA
>NC_138236.1:16441610-16469110 GCF_964197995.2 Scardinius erythrophthalmus
AATTGGGGTTAGTTAATGCAGACTCATAAAACTACTAAGAGTTACATCTAGTTCAGTAGCATGTGTTTTTGTGTGTGTATGTTCTGATTAAAGCCTTTAAATGCTCTCCGATACACTATAATTCAGCTTTATATGACTCTACGTACTTAAACGAAGGAAATCAGACATCACAAAAAAAGCATGCTCACACACAGTCTGCTTTTGGGATCACGATGTGGAAAAAAGACAGCAGGGGGATGCCTTTGACAAAGGTGTATGCATGAGCTCTATCTGTACGTGTACTGGCGAGTGTGTTTGCGTCCGACCGCACGTCAGCGTGCGAGTGTGTGCGTGATCACGTGGGAAGTGATTTTCCGTGAGAAAAGGTTTTTATGGAGGTTTCGCTCATATCGACCACAAGCTTTCCTCGATTTCCTCCAGACTACGACCCACACATACATGCAAACACACACTGGGGCTTAATAACAACAATGCCTGGCAGACAAATCAAACGACTCTCAAATTAAAAAATAAAAGGGATTCAGACTTCTTTGAAAACAAGCTGGTAATATTCATATTTTTTAAATCAATTTTTAAAAAGGGAGAGGGAAAATCTAATATAAATTATACTGTCATTATATTGATGATGCATTTGAATGGCGCATACTAATTTTTGACTAATTTAATTAACAACCTCTGCTGTTGTAGATTATCACAGCTTCAAATTTAAGTGTGAATCATTGCAACCAGCTAGTACTTCACTTAATAATAACATTTAAAGCAATAACAATTCAAAAAAATATACAGCATCTGTCATATTGACTGTTTTTATAGCCTACCTTACAGAAATGCTGAAGTGAAAAGAAGCAGTATACTTATTACATTTTTTAAAAATGTGATAAAGAGTCACAAAATAACACTGATTTAGACTTTCACATTGAAACTCTGGAACACATTAAGAATTCTACACAAGGAGGAGTGCACTTCATCTTAAATGCGTGCGTGCGTGCGTGTTTGTGTGTGTGTGTGTGTGTGTGTGTGTGTGTGTGTGTGTGTGTGTGTGTGTGTGTGTGTGTGTGTGTGTGTGTGTGTGTGTGTGTGTGTGTGTGTGTGTGTGTGTGTGTGTGTGTGTGTGTGTGTGTGTGTTTGTATGGGCAAGCATCCAGCTTGTCTAGCCCAGCCAAATGACTCCCCACCAGCATCTTATTGAACAACCAGCTAAGTCAGGATTTAGGGAGAAAGAGAGACAGAGAGAGAGAGAAAAAAAAAAAATAATAATGAAGAACAAACCACAGGGTCAGAAGTTGAGCTGTGTGCACATTTGTCAGTAAAGCAGTGCCTGGCATTGCAATAGCAGATCTGTATGATTCACATCAACCTCTCCCTTTCCAAAAACAGAGCTTTTATTCAAATCTCTTCTAAGTATCTCGCTGAGAGACACCGGTTCTTTCATCTAATGCCCAGAGGGCAAATCCTCCATACTTTCTCCAAGGAGAAAGGACTCCATGCTGTTGATGCATGCAAGCATCCCTGCGGATGCCATCCATAGTGTGTCTTGACTGACATGATCACCTTGTGCCTCATTAGCTGTCGTCTCCCACAATGCAGAGCGACAAATGAGCCCCTCTGGTGAACGAGGTGTGCCTTCCAATGGGCAAAGTAATGCAATTATATAGTTCCAAATGTGTCAGTCACAACAAGTGAAAAACACATGTGCTATTAAACAGTTAAACAATACACACTGTCGAAAGTGTGAAATCTAAGACGTATGACAAACACACTGCACATAGGACAGTGGTAGAGAATTCTATGCATATATATATATATATATATATATATATATATATATATATATATATATAAATAAACACACACATAATAACCAACGCGTAGCACTTTTTATTCAATATCGCTATCAATACATTAAACAGAATTCCCAGAATTGGCTTTTATTGTCCAATCACAGATTGCCATCTTGCTTATGAGTATAAATCAAGAAATTATTCAAAATTGAATCATTTTTAAGTCACCAATTTTCAGTAGCCAACACATGTGCTTTAATTTCAGAGCTGAAAGCTCTCTAAAAAACTTGAAATTTCATTTCAAAAAGAGGTACTATACGGTTATCCGGACCACACGTGACCACAACCGCTCTTGTAACCCCAGTGACGGGTAGGTTTAGGGGCGGGGTGGGGGTAGGTCATCACATGTGGTCCGGATAACCGTATAGTACCCAAAAAGACATTTCAAGCTCATTTCAATACAAACAAGCAGGTTACCTGGACAAAGACGGCCTGAATGAGTCCAAGTATGCATTTTAGCCAGTTTGACCCATTCAGGCCACAGGTCTAGTTGCAGGCCATTTGTGAACATGATAGGCAGCCATTATCTCGTTGACAGCTTTATCAGCCAATCACATTGTCCCTAACACTCACACCATGCTTTAGGACCATCAGCTCAGAGACCACAATACGTAAATGGGAGGCAAAAGATATGCTGCCTTCTTGATATAATATTTTGTACTGAACTTTTAGTACAGTGCCACCTCAAAGGAAACACCCTTGTTCTGTATGTTTTCACGAAGGTATGGTATCATTCACTGATAAACTGAGGCTGGTGGTAATACGGCAGTGATTTGAACTGCAGCTGCTCCTGAGACTGAGAGACGGCACGGTCTGAGTCCCCAGAGCACACTTGGGACGGGTTGCTCTGATAGGTCTCTTGGGCTGGACTCATGGCGAGGGGGGAAGTATCATGGCAGACCCTTTCTGACATCTCTAATGAGGCAGCCTAGAGAGAGATATCTCTCTTCCACCCTGCCATTCTCTCTCTCGCTCCCCCTTCTCCATATCTCCGTTCCTCGCTTTCTCTCTACTCGCATAAACACGCACCCAAAGACACACACAGACCCCCAGGCTATCCCCTGTCCTCCCTACAGCGACTAATTGGGCCAAATCTGTGATCTAATTAAACGTCCAATTAGTAGGAGAGGGGCCATTTAGCCGCTGGCTACACCGCTGTGCGCGGGAAATAATGTGATTGAAAAACAAACAGAAAATCAATGAGAAAGAGCGAGAGAGAGGGAAAAGAGAAGAAGAGAGAGAGACACAGTGGAAATGAAAAAGATGAAACAAGATTTGAATCAGTTGGGTGTTTATAAGGTTAGAAAGCAATGAACGACACACACTGTGTTCCATCAAAGATCATGTAGATGTGTGTATCTACCCGCTCTCTCCCTCAGCAATAACCCCTTGAACACATGCTAATTACATTATTCTCAAAACACACGTTAACTGCATTATTCTATTGGTGCAGTCAGTAAGTACATTATTCTATTAACACGCTCAAAGAACCATAAAAATCAGCACATCATCAATTATTAACAGCTCACTTAACCCTGGAGAGAGCCAAGCTTCCCTCAGAAACATTCACTTACCCTTCACTTCATTAAATATTAATATAAGGGGTCACATTCAACATTGAGGCCATTGAATGGATTGTTTTCATTCATACTGTACACGCTGAGGCTAAAGGGACACAAGGGTCAAACTAAAATGGGCATTCCACATTCCAGTTGTATCGTTTCTCATGACGCAATAAAACATACCTAAATGTGAGGACGTAATTTTGGTTTTTATGTGTGTAAATATATATATATATATATATATATATATATATATATATATATATATATATATATATATATATATATATATATATATATATATATATATATAATATACATACCTAACATACCTAAATGTGTACCTAAAACATACCTAAATGTGAGGACGTCATTTTTGTTTTTATGTGTGTAAATATATATATATAATATATACAAACAAAAATGATGTATGTATATATATATATATATATATATATATATATATATATATATATATATATGTACACATACAGTATAGTTCTAGTTCTAAATTAAGCCAATATTGTATATGTAAAATGTTATCACATTAAAAAAATGATATACATATGTGAAAACAATATGTATCTGATTTAGAATTAGAATACCCAAATTACAAAGTATAGCTTATAAGTGAAATTTGCCAAAAGCTGAAATCTTCTGGTTCTTGATAGGCCATACCTCACGACAACTGTATAATTAACAGCTTTTTAATTCCATTCCTCACACCTGCTATTTTACTCTGTGAAAAGCATCTTGTTAATGTGACAATATATTTAAAGAGAGTCATTTATAACTCTTTGATATGACAGAAGAAGTGTGGTGGAAATCTCTAAAGACATTAATGTGTCAGTAATATGCAAGCTTTTTATACTCACAGCATAGTCTGTTTCTAATAAAATTAACAAAACTGCTGTTGTCAATAATTATAAACCACAAAAAAATGTAAGTCTGTAAAAACACTTTTAAAACTCATAATAGACTCATGATCTCTCATAAATCTCAGCACAGCTTTTGTTTTCTGACTCTCACCATGGTGATGTCCAGGAGGCAGGGGTGGCCTTAGCAGATGTTACCCAGCTAAGTGAAGGGCTTGGCGTAGCCGCAGGTCCCCCTGGCAGCTCTGATCTAGTGTTCTGCAGGAGAGAGAGCGGATCACTCACACACAGAGCACAAACCACCTGCTCTGACCTACTGTGCCAAACATTACCAGTGCTCAATGCCAAGGCCGACTTATAGGAGTGTGCTGACATAAAACGGTCAAACTTAATTTTTGACTACAACTTACAGCTATTTTTTTTTTAAACAACCCGTGTTTGAAATGTATGCATTAAAATAACTGTAAACCAAAATATAAAATGTCAACAATACCAAGAGGAAAATTGCATTGCTCATTGTTCTCACTTGTGTTTCATTCAACTTTGTCTCAGATATCCTTTAAAATTCCTTAGAAGAATTAATCAGTGAGTCATTATTTGAAGTAAAGTAACAGTGTGTCGCTTCATCTGGATTATGCAGCTCTAAAAATAAACTCTTAAAATTAACATAATGATATCTCAGGCTTTAGTACCTTGGCAAATCTGAGCACAATCTGAGACATTGACATTGTTGAGAACTCTTCTGATACTCTAAATGAGACACATTACTAGGTCCTTTACTAAAGAGAAACGATACAGATAACAGAGATCTCATTTGTATGTATAAAACAGCCAGAATTAAAAAACTGTACAATTATAAGAACCCATTTTCCAGGAATTTTACAAGCTCATACACTTTTCCTAAACAAATGTACAGTGTGTCTGAATAACAGTGTTCACACTTGGCAGTTTGTTTGTTTAGGTTGTACGTGGTGCGTTTGGATTGGCAGACAAATCAAGACAAAGTCATATTTATGAATCAGCTGCAGAGCTCACTGACATATTCATGAACTCTTTGTGCCTAAGCTGCAAAAAAAATAAACAATAGTTTTAACAAATGCAAACATAGTTACATAACTGCTGCAGTACTTCAACGACAGTAAATGACAGTGTCAATGAACTTTTAATCATTTATTAATCTCGCATTTGGATGTGTTTGCATGTAGCTTGATTGCTAAATATTCAAAAATCCCGTTATACAGTTGGGAAACGATGATGCAACTTACCACATTCAAAGTGAAACACAATTAATCTGATATTTCCATCTCTGACTTTAAACATCACAAACGTTTTCAACGCAATGCCGTGTTTTCGCAGTTTTGATAATTTTGGGTACTTCAGCCCCGCTGTGGCCAATGATACTCCAAAAACTCTTGATACCGCAAACACATCTGGGCACGTATGTAAATAAAACTACAATTACCAAGGACCACATTCTCCCCATACGTTCCATACTGGGATTGTAGTTTTTTGATAAACAAATCCTAGTTGTCTGAACGAAAAGAGTCCCAGCATGAAACTACATTTCCCATAACTCCCGGCAAACCCGGAATTCCAGTTCCCGTAGCCCTGGCCGTATGTACTGCCTGTTTCCTGCAGCAGAGGAGAAGGAGGTGGTGTCGAGAAACTGGCAAGATCCAACAACATCGTAACCTCAACCAACACCACTATACAATGAAATTATCATCAATAATTCCCGCTCCCGAACTGCACTACTTCACCCTCCTGCTGGTATGTGTATGAGTAATAGCGCGCTCGTTCAGTAACACACTTCTGGCAGGTTTGTTTGTGATAGCTAGCTCATATAACGTTAGCTATTAGGAGGGTTTATGAACTTGGATGTGATGCTCTTGTTATTTAACGAGTTATTATGCGAAGGCCTCTAGAATGTGTGCAACGAACGACTTCAACTATGAATCCTGGTCTAATGGCCTATAGTGAATGTATGATTGCTATAGAAAGTGCTAGCCGGCTAATGCAGCTAACCAGCTATTAGAGTTACCACCGGACTTGTAGTCATGATGCAGCTGCTAGTATGGGACATTTTGAGAGTTTATAGGCTGTGGAATGACTGCAAGCAAACTAAGGATCACTGAATCATAAAAATCTATGTTTTTAGCAGTCTCAGATACAGTGTTGAAAAGGCCAAAGGACTTTGTTCTCTAGCGTTGAGAATGACGGAATAGAAGAGTTTTAGATGGGGAAAGAAGGCAGTTTTGGAACCTTGCAGAGGTTTTATATGTTAAACGCAACTTGTTCAAATGAACCAGTAACTGAGTTGCTTGCAGGTGTCCTGTTTCCATTCATAGTTGTAAAGTTTCACAGACACAGCGATTGATGTGAGCCTGTTTAACTCGGAAAGTCCTTCAAACACATGAATTAAGCACTTAAAGTCGTTTTTACAATAGGAGCCATACAATTTGCAGCTGTCAATAGTGATCTTTAAAGTCCTAAAGTAAAGAGATTTCTATTTTGGGATTCGTGTCATCCGACTTCGCAGTAAAGAAACCGGTTGGTGAACTTCTCTGTTGTGGCCGAATCCTATTGGCTGTCAACCCGGAAGTGCCCCGCGCTGCTCTGTCTGTTTAGCACAGCATGATGTGAAAACCACAGCAGCGGTAGTCTTGCTTCCAATTTAGTTCATTTTACAAGCTTTCAGTTTCGGTATGTATTTTAGCAGTATATAGAAAGGGACACATATTTTTGTAGATATTTTTCTAATAAGTTGTACAATTTAAAGATTTTGGTCTGTTTTCCTTTGTGAACGTAATATTTATCACCATCTGAGGTAGTTTGCTTTGAGATTGACCTTCAGCACTTCAGTCACTGTTTTTTTTATTAATCTTTTCAATAACTTCTGTTGTATAGTTTCTTCCTTATTCTGAAATTGTTTTAAAGCAACTTCATGATTGCAATAAATAAAACCCATTTTGCATACATTGTGAAGCATTACTGATTTTTTTTTAATGATTTCAACCTATTTTAAGTAGCCTAATGCTTCCAGGGTTATCACAAGTCATGTTAGCCAGCTAGATAGCACGACCACAATGACATATGTGAAGTTGTGATGAAACAGAAGTACAGACAGATATTTTCTTCCGTATTATGAACATCCGAGTGTAACGGATTATCCAAAAGAGAAAAAAAATCTATGGCAGGAGCACTGATCTATATAATGACGTCATTCTCTATATAGATCAGTGGGCAGGAGTCAGGGACTTGGTTTTGGGACTGAAAAGATGATGAAAATGATATATGCATGATTACAATTGATCTGTAATATGCATTTTGAAAATATGATGAATTTTTATTTAACAATGTTAAATAAATAACAGAAAACAAAATGTTTGAAAGGACGATAACTACAACTATAAAAGGATTTTATTATACCTTTGAATTTGATGATAATGGTGAAATCCACACTAACTATAATTACACCAAAAATAAATGGCAATTCGAATGGGATCAGTGCTTAGCCTAAACAACAAACTATATGGAATAAATTTTATGTTATTTGAGAAACTTGTTTTATTCTGTTGATATCTTAAACATCTTATCGACGGGAACACTATGGACTTTGTTTCAACTGATAAACAATACAAATAGCCAATCAGAATCTGGCAGATGACGTACCTGTAACGCATGCTCATAATAAACAAAACATTATAATTTGTTTGTGTGGATTCTAATATGGCCTAGCCTAGTTATTATTATAGTTATCATTCTTGGTGTGAACGGGTCTTAACTCTCTCATCAACCCTGGTTCAAACCTATTTGTATCTATCTGAGTAGACAGACACTCCCTTATTAGAAGTGGCAAGCTCTTTGTGATGAATCTCAGTAAGAAACAGACAAGGACGGGTCCAAAGTTGCTTACCAAAACTACAGCGTATGTTGGGTCTAGCTGTGATTTTGCACTTTGGGATCTGAGCGGTTTAGATCAGCCCATGTGGAGCCGTGTGTTTGTTTTGTTTCTGTGGCTGTTGTGACAGTTGGAGACTTGAGTTCTCTGAGAGATTAGCAAATAAATTTAGGCAGTGTTGTTTAGCAGCTGCCTGTTTTTTGTTTGTTTTGAAGAGGATCAGATATGCCTCAGTGTGATTGATATTTTAGTCTGAATGGTTCTTTTGAGAAGTAGGGGTGTAACGATACCCCTGCGAACATTCAGCCAGCGAACATACCTGTACTTACATCCTGTTTTCGGTCGAAGTCCATAGTAATCGATTGTCGAGTTCACCCGCATAGGTTTAGTTACCTATGATCACGCGCATGAACTCTACAATCGATTACTATGGACTTCGACCGAAAACAGGATGTAAGTACAGGTATGTTCGCTGGCTGAATAAACATAATTTTTATTCATATCTTTCACATCTACTGCAGTCAGATACACCCGTGATCACTCTGAAGGAATCCCTCACATTAGCTGTGCACTTGTAATGACACATCAAAGATGTTAAGAGGCTAAAAGCAGGTTTAAAACTTGCCCCATTGAAGTCAACAGGGTGCAAATTTTAAAAAGAGGATAACACGGTGTAGGCAACACCGATTTTTGTCGTTGTTTTCTGTATTGACAGCACTCCAAATTTACCAAAAAATGAGCTTAATGTTAAAATTGACCGGAGTTCTCCTTTAACAAAATGTTTTACTGTTAATTAAAATGCTAAATTTGGTATTACATCGGGCTTGTATTTGGTGCTAGTGCTAGTAACCCAATGCATGGGACAATGGTGACATCAGAATAAAATGTTCATGATTCCGAAGCTGAAAATACAGAATTATTTTAGACAAAAATAATGTTTAAATTTAAAATAATGTAGGCCACTTTTTACTGGTAATGTAAGATATTTGGCATTATCAGAACCCACAAATATTCCCCCATTGCATTATTATACATTATATTCAGCATTATACAGTATATAATAGTTTAAAGGGGTCATCGGATGCCCATTTTCCACAAGTTGGTATGATTCTTTAGGGTCTTCATGTAAAGTTTGTAACATGTCTTGGTTAAAATTCTTCAATGGTTGTGTAAAACAACACCCTTTTTACCTCTTCAAAAACAGCTCTGTTCACAGCGACCCGCTTCGGTGCATGTCTCTTTAAATGATAATGAGCAACTGCTCACCCCACCCCTCTCTTCCATGGCGTCTAGACACAAGACAGGTAAAGTGTTGCCTTGGCAGACAGTATATAAATGGCTGAGGGCGGAAATATGCTAATACGGGACAGTCCGTCAGCGGTCGTGGGCGGAGCATGAGGTTTAGTGTTTAGTGAAAGGATTTTTTTCATTGTATGGTGGTGGTGTCCACACACTGCAAAGACACATTTAAACGCAAACACCATATAAAAGTGAATTTTGCATCCGATGACCCCTTTAATGTAGTACTGACACTACAACTCTGTAAACTTAGAAAAAAAAATTCTTACACAGTAATTTTCATTTTGGGTGAACTATACACAATACAATATTTTTGTATTGAAATATATTGCTACAGCCCTAGGGAGAAGGTCCACATCATGTAATCGCAGTCAGTCTTGCCGTTCGCAATGTTATTTACTTGCCAAGTAACAGTTCGCCTCTCTGTGTTTAATCAAGGAGAGGTGAATACATCGTAATATCATTATACTTGTCTTCAGGCTATCTTTGACACTCAAACAGGATGTAGTGATATGTTGCAACAGCAGACTCATCCAACAACCAACTTTAACGCGTGGCACTACCACACCTGTTCACAGTGTCTTTTGGATTGATTACGTATGTTAGATAATTAGCCACGTTACTTGGCTTCAATAAATTTTTGTTGTGAAATGCTCATTTCACAGAACATATATTTACCAGATTAATAATGCCAACTGATCAACAAGACCAAAGATATCATCACATGGCTAAAAGGAATGTCTAAAATCCATACGAAATTGTTGTTGTGTTACAGTGCAAGTGCAATACACATACATCTAAGATGCCATTTATTAACACTGAACTTTGAAACATGAATATAATGTAATTTTTACTTCTAGTAAACAAATATTCTGCTAAAATAAACAAATACAGTACTTCTCAAAAGTTTGGAAACATTCAAATGTTTTAATGTTTTTGAAAGTCTCAGTAAAACACAGTAAGAACAAAAATACAGTAAGAACAGTAATATTGTGAAATATTACAATTTAAAATAATTGTTTTCTATTTTAATACATTTAAAAATGTTATTTATTCCTGCGATGGCAAAGCTGAACTTTCAGCATCATTAGTCTAGTCTTTATTGTCACATGATCCTTTAGAAATCATTCTAATATGCTGATTTGCTGCTCAAGAAACATTTATTATTATTATTATTATTATTATTATTATCATCAATGTTGAAAACAGTTTAGTTTCAAACTTTTATCAGTTATTTATAGAATATGAATAAAAATGAATACATTATATACTAAAACATGATAATCTGTTTAATAATAAAAATGTTTTTCAATATACTTATTTTTTATTTTTTAATATATAAATTCGTACTGCAGATTTAAAGCTGATAAAACCAAAGTGGTCTTCACCTCCTGAAATATCACGCTCACTACTTCCAGATAGAAAACAATATAACATTTCATTTCCTTTTCATATTGTTTTCTGTATTTTATCAAACTTCTCTTATTTGAGTGGTAGCATGTGATTGGAATTTAAAATGCACTAACTGTGATCACAGTTATATGAAATGATAACAGTTAGATTAGATGATGTGAGATTATCAGTTCACTGTTCCTAAGTGCAGTCTTAATGTACTTTCCCATTAAAGGGGGCTTTTGGGGGAAATAAAAGAAAACAAGTTGGAGAAATGAGAGAAAATGATTTGTTTACAAAGGTCATCTTGTTTCATACATATCTATTCTATCTGTTGATCGAAGACTCATTCTCATAGCGTTGACGCTAGACGTTAATCTTTAATCTCATTATGACAAATAATTAAATATAGGCTGGACTGTTACAAGCACATTTTGCTACTTATTTAGGAATATGGTGAAGCCACAATTTGCATGTTGTTTGCTTAGACAAATGACTTGCACTGAAAGATAATGATCAATTGTGGCCACGTTGGTCAGCAAAGATTCACTTTCCATTTCTCAAATAAATGTCACATTAATTGTAAAAAAAAAGAGATGTATTTAGCTATGATTGATTTGTTAGATCTTTTATAGTTTTGCCTGGACTGATGATAGTATAATGAAATCTGTTTTCCTGTTTGTCGTTTAAAGAAACTACTGTCCCAGTCTGACTTTATCCCATGTGTTTTGCTTAATGCTTATTTGTTCGTTGTGCCCCATTTGATGATGTTATTAGCATAAATAGGTTATCGTTAGTGTCCCATTTCACTCCTCAGTTCTGTATTTTTTAATGCATTTCATAACAAGCACATATTATCAACTTTTATTTTCAAATTTCCTCAAAACCAGTTCTGTATTATTGTCTTCTTTGCAGCTGTAAACCCAGCAAACAACATTCTCTTTTGCAATGAACTTATACAGAGATCAGAATCATCATTGAGGAGACATAAACCTGGATTAGACATATAATCAATTTGTAGTAAAGAGGACAAAACCAAGTTTACATTAGTCCATAGGTTGACAATAATTGGACACTCCCAAAACATATGAAGAAAAGTACCTGATGATAAGGTGTTACAGATATGGCAGTTATAGGCTGATTGCAGTTTCATTTTGAACCTCTTATAAGGAGTTATGTAAGCCCTATGGATGATTTTGAAATGAATAAGACGATGAGCCAAATTTTTAGAAGTTAAGATTAGATTAGACCACACCCTCTCCCAGTCGACAGATAATCAGATAATTCACGATTCCAGATAGATTTAACAGAAAGAGGCTTAGCAATGTGACCATTAAGTTTACCATATATTAAAGAAACAGAAGGCCGACCAGAGGATGGTGCGATCCAATCCCACATAGGATGAGAGGAAATGGGGGATGCCCAGGGAACTCCATATGCCTTGAGGGCTGAGCGTAACTGAAAGAAGACAAAATATGAGGATGCTGGTAAACAGAACTTCGTTCTTAGTTCTTGAAGTGCGCAGAGCCCCTGGTTATCATATAAGTCGCCGCATGTGTTTATGCCCAGTGAAGACCAAGAAGGCTGGACAAATAGCCAATTTCCACATAAGAAATTAAAATTGTGCCATAAGGGTGTGGCGTTACAAAATTTGAAAGGTCCTCCCATCCGCCTTTCAACCCTTTTCCAGACTCTTATAGAATTGTCCACCACTGGGCCAAATTTATACTTATTTTTATTTCCTGTACCAGCAAATAGAATGTCTTGAAGCCTATGTGGTTTAACTTTGTCAGCTTCAATTTCTCTCCATGAAACTTTGGATTGAGGATCAATCCAAATATGAAGAGCCTTAAGTTGGAATGACCAATAATATAACTCAAAATTTGGCACAGCCAATCCTCCTGACAGTATAGGATGCTGCAATGTGGCAAGTTTTATTCTAGGTCGCTTCCCATTCCAGATAAACTGGGAAAGTATGGAATAGATCTCCTTAAAATAACCTGAAGGGGGGGGGGGGGGGAGTGGCAGCATAGAAAAAAGAAAATTAAGCCGAGGTAACAAGTTCATTTTGACTGGAAATTCGGCCTTGAAGAGAGACTTTAAGATTATTCCATCTTTGAGTATCACTCTTGATCTTTCCTAGCATGTTATTAAAATTGTCCCTGGCCATCTTGTAGATGTTTTTATATACAGTAATACCCAAATAGATGAAAGAGTCTTTAATAGGGATGAATGAGGGGATAGGATACTTAATCTTAACATTGTTAATCGGCATTAAAGCAGATTTGGTCCAGTTTATCTTATAGCCTGATAAACTACTAAAGTGATCAAATTCCTTAATTATACCGGTTATTGACATATCAAAGTGGTCTAAATATAAAATAATGTCATCAGCATATAACGAAATAATATGATTATGGTCGTGAATCTTAATTGGTGTTACTTCTGATTTCCTAATGGCTTGTGCTCTCAGTTACAACTTTTTCAAGGTTTTCAATGTATAATTATTATTTATGTATTTGTTTAAAAATATTTAAATGATACATTTATTTATTAGTAAGAAATATTGTTCTGTGATTTTTGTTCTCCAGATTTTCTGTTTAGTTGACATAATTCGAGGACTATTTCCCATGCCACCTAGAGTTCTGCAAAAGATAAAAGAAATTTGGGCAAAGTTATTATGATAGTAAATTTAGTTTTTAAGATGTCACAACAGATATTTACTCTAGTAGATGGTTTCTACTTCTTAATTTGAATCGCTCACATCACACCAGAAAATCTGATTGTTCTTATAATTCCACTTCCATTTTTATTCTTATTCAGGGCTTTCCTAGGGTTCATTTTGGCCCCTGCATGAAAGCCCAGGTTTTTTTCTTTTTTCTTTTTTTGTATCAGAGAGATTATAGATTATGAGTATGACTCTCTAATGATAATGATTTACCACTGGCTCTTGTTACTGTTATTACTCACATACACACATACAAAAAGTTTACCAATAAACCACCTCTGTTGTTGGCAGGTAACGGGTTTGTACACTCCTGGACGAGGAGAAATAACAAGTCTGGATGCTGGAAACATCGATGACATCCTTAGTGAGTTCTTACCTTGTTTATTTGTGTGTTTGAAGGAGCTGTGTCAATCTGACAGTTACTGCACCTGTGTTGTGCATGTGGGTGTCGGTTATCCAATGGTGCTTTGTCATTGTAGTAGATCAAATGATATTAAACCACATGTTTCTCTTCACAGACAGTGCAGGGGTGGCTCTAGTCAACTTCTATGCAGACTGGTGAGTGTCTCTCAGATTAACGCCTCCAGATGTGTTTGTCAGAAAGGGTGATGAGAGTTGTTGATTTGCTTTGACATTAAATACTTAGAGGGTTAGTTAACCCCAAAAAAGGAAAAAAATGTCATTCCAAGCCGCAATACTTTCGTTCATCTTCGAAACACATGTGAAGATATATTTAATGAAATCCGAAATGAGATTTCTGTCCCTCCATTGACAGCTACGCAACTACCACTTGCTTCAAAATGTTCATAAAGAGATGAATTGAGCAGTTTAGTCCAAGTTTTCTGAAAAGACTCGATCACTTTATATGATGACCAGAATTGAATTTAGGCTTTTATTCACATATGAACATTGATCAGCGAACATAAACAGAAGCTCAACCGTACTTGCTTGAGAACAAACCTCATTGGTTCTTGCGGAAGCTGAAACGTGCTGCGTAACAGGCGAGAACGAACCTTGTTGGTTCTCACACATCAAGCAAACATGCTTGAGCTTTTGTTTACCACAACTGATGTGTGAGTTGATGAATGTTTATATGTGAATAAAGGCCTAAATTAAACCTGTTCATCATATAAAGCGATCTCTTCAGAAAATTTGGGCTAAACCGCCCAATTCATATGTATTAGTTTAACGATCTCTTTATGAATTTTTTAAGGGGTAGTTCACCCAAAAATGAAAATTCTCTCATAATTGACTTGCTCTCATCCCATCCCCGATGTATATGACTTTCTTTCTTCAGATAAACCAAAAATGTTTTGCTGGTCCTGACACAGAATGAACAGACCTGAAATATTCTATCTGTATCTGAAGTCATTTTATTTGTATGTATTTTCCGCAGGTGTCGTTTCAGTCAGATGCTTCACCCTATTTTTGAGGAGTCGTCGAATATAGTGCGGGAGGAATATCCAGACGCTACACAGGTGGTGTTTGCCAGGGTGGACTGTGACCAGCACTGTGAGTTTACACACACACACACCCACACATTGGTTTAGCCTTTGAGATAAAGCGAATTAAACAGAATTATTGATGTCTTGTAAAGTGTTTGATGGTTTAATGACGAAACTGCATCTTCTGTGAAGTCAAGGCGGCTCAAAGATACCCCACAGCGTGGGTGTGTGTGAGCGAGAGAGACCGCGCATGACTGATTCCAGCCGATCGGCTTTGGAGTATTCACCCCCCACATTGGTTGACTTTCATTTCTCGGCCCCTCCCCCTTTCCTTCTTGCCTTCTCTCTGTCTCTACTTTATTCAATTCTTTCCCTTTTTCTCTCTCTTTAGCCCTTTTTTGTCTCTGTACTTTGACTTAAGACCATCTTTCTCTTTAAAACGAGCCTATCCCTGACCTCTGACCTTTTGATCTTTCTCTCTCATAACCTTAGAAGTAAAATATTAATGGATTGACACATTTTGTTCTTCAAAAGCAGAGCATCTGGAAGGGTAGAGTGTTCTTCAACACGTGGGTCCTCAGTGTGACCAGAAAAGTCATGTTATCTCATTCTGTTGGTTTTCATTGATTTAAACACACCATTAGATGTTCACCTTTAGGTATGCAGTACCTGTCAAAAGTTTGGAAACATTACAATGTTTTATTTTTTTTGAAAAGTCTCTTATACTTACCAAGGCTGCATTTATTTAATCAGAAATTAAAGTAAAAACTGAAATATTGTTTTCTATTTTAATACATTTAAAATGTTAATTTATTCCTGTGATGGCAAAGCTGAACTTCTAATGTTACAAAATAGTTTTTATCTCAAATAAATGTTCTATTCATCAAATAATCCTAAAACATTTGACAGTTTCCACAAAAATATTAAGCCGCAAAACTGTTTTCAACATTGTTAATATTAAGAAATGTTATCTTGAGCAGCAAATCAGCATATTAGAATGATTTCTGAATGATCATGTGACACTGAAGACTGGAGTAACGGCTGCTGTTTTTGTTCTGGTTCTCCTGATAGCTGATATAGCCCAGCGCTACAGGATAAGCAAATACCCCACACTCAAACTGTTCAGAAATGGGATGATGATGAAGCGAGAGTACAGAGGTCAAAGGTCAGTAACCGCCATCGCTGATTTCATCCGCCAGCAGAAAGTGGATCCGATCAAAGTGATAGAAAATCTGGAGGAAATCAGCACTGTAGATGTGAGTGTTTCACGATCACAATGCTGTACAATTTTATTTCTGTGGCACATTTTAAGTCAAAATGCTTTTCAGGTTTACTAACTAAGAATGACATGGAGTCTGTGTCATCTGACTTTTCTTCCTCTCTTTCAGAGGAGTAGACGCACCATCATTGGTTACTTTGAGACTAAAGACTCTGACAATTACCGTACTTATGAGAAAGTGGCGAACATCCTTAGAGATGACTGTGTTTTCCTGGCGTCTTTTGGGTAGGAGAAGCACTTAAGATACTTAAAGTCTGCTGCTTTGTAAATACATGTATTGATCTTACTGTGAACGATTTATCCATGCATACGTTTCTAAAAAGTATAATTCAATCTTCAATCATTTAGTCTGCGTAAGCCCTGCCCCTTTCTTATTATCAACTGCAATCTTTTATTCAGATCTGCCTCTATCCAATCAACAACTGATAGATAGAAGTCCCTTGGGCCTTTAAAGAGACAGTTCAGTTTCAGATAAAAATTCTGACATTTACTCACCCTCGTGTCATATCAAACCTATATACTGTTATTTTTTCAGTGGAACACAGAAAGATATATATATATATATATATATATATATATATATATATATATATATATATATATATATATATAATTTTTTTTTTTTTTTATAATCTTCACACAGCTCTTTTCCATACTACTGTACATATGGCTTCTGGAGAAGCACAAATCATATGGACTACTTTTATGATTTCTTAATGGTGCCGTTTAGTCCATTTTGGAGCTTGACTGCCTGCATTCAGTATGAATAGAAAATAACAAATGGGTTTGAAACAATGAGTATGGTAGGGGAGTAAATAATGAGAGAAATTTTATTTTTGGTGAACTATTTCTTCAGAATCAATTCAGTCCTACTTCATTACCTCAATTTTAAATGTATTTTCTCACATCAGTCTTATTCCTTCTTTGCGTCTCTTTTTCCAGGGAAGTTTCTAAGCCTGAGCGGTTCAGTGGTGATAATATTATTTATAAGCCAATGGGAGAGAATGTTCCTGACATGGTCTACATGGGCTCGCTCACAAATTTTGACCTCAGCTACGCCTGGACACAGGACAAGTGTGTGCCGCTAGTCCGAGAAATCACATTTGAAAATGGAGAGGTATGATTCCCTTTCTTGAAATATATTTTCAAGAAAGTCTATGTGAGGTATCGCATGTACTTTTTTTCCATTTTGTCCGCATTGTTATTTGTGTACAGTTCCGTCGAACAGCCAATTCATCATTTGCATAAGAAAAGTCCCCTCCCCCTCAGTGTACTTTTCCCACACTCGAGCACATCTGAGTGTGTACGTTTCAAGCGTGTTTGTGTTTTAAAGACGTCCACATGCCATGTCCTTTAGTAGGTGTGGGTTTTTTCTTTGATTTACTTGACCGCATGTTTTGAATAACTTCAGTCGCTGTTGCTTGGTGATATGGCGGATTCTCCACAATCTGCTCCACTGACCCACCTCTCCTCGACTGCACTTCACCCAGCCATCCTTCACACTCTCAAAACTCATTATACAGCACTTAGTTCCAGGCCTCAAATCAGTACAACCAATCTGTTTTTTTTTTGTATAACATCACTGGGACTTTTCACTGTTTGTATCATTCTGCTGGACTATGATTAGAATGTGTGTGTTTTTGTGTGTGTGAAGGAACTGACGGAGGAGGGCATCCCGTTCCTGATCCTCTTCCATCAGAGGGATGACACAGAGAGTCTGGAGAAATTTCAGCAGGAGGTGGCTCGCCAGCTTATCAGTGAAAAGGGTATGCACAGGGGCCAGACAGCATCAGGGTCATCTTTCATAATTCATTGGTTAGATACAGGAATGCAAACCTCTCACCTTTCAGTGAAAATTGCTGTTTTGAATCCAAAATGTGTCATTTGTGTGGATGGATATAAGTTTTATTTTTATAATGTAATAAATATTTCTCATTAATGTATAATCATATTGAATGGGGTTTTACATTGAGAATTTTCATTTTCAAAGAATCGAACATATTAACAAATTGGGCTGAATGATTTGTTACTAACAATCGAACAAATAAAATACTGTGTTCATAAAATACTGTTTTATGGAAATTCATGTATTTTATGGTCATGGAAATTGTTTAAAATGTGTGCGAACCCTGATTTTTGGATAGGGCTTTGGCAGGATGGTCAACAAGTTGACAAATTGGTCAGTTAGTGAGGTTTACTCACATCTAGGTTCTTAAATCATCTGTTGCTGTAACATGAATGAAGAAAACCCTCTCAGTGAAGTTGCATCTTTAAATGAATCATTTACATTCTGTTTGAAATGTAAATATTGTTTCACTTTCTCTGTGACGAGCTGAAACACTTCTAAAAAGTCAGCGAGTAATTTCATCTTTTTATTGATTTTTACACATCGGTTTGAACCGATAAATTGCATAGATGTTTGTATTGGTGTGAACAGGCCTTTAGACATAGCATCTCAAAAGCATTGTAAGCCTAAGTAGATCATAGAGACCAGTGGCAACAATCGTATCTATGATCTGCTTTTGGGAAACGCAGCCCAGGATGTTCAAACGTTTCAAGCTGTGTTCCGTTCTATTGTGCTTTGCCTAGCCATTTTTGAATGCAAGAACACATCCAATGTAATCGCCTAATTGGCTAATTAATTAGTCGTTCAGATAACCCACCAACTAGTGAGGTTTGCACAATCCTAATCCAAATATGCTTTTGATGGGCAAAAATGATCAGCTCACAAGGTTTTAACATCTAAATTGACCTAGGCTCTCGCTTTCTCTCTCGCAGGTTCTATAAATTTTCTTCATGCAGATTGTGATAAGTTCCGGCACCCTTTACTGCACATTCAGAAGACCCCCGCTGACTGCCCTGTAATTGCCATCGATAGTTTCCGCCACATGTATGTCTTCCCAGAGTTCAGCGACCTTGCGTAAGTATTGCACTTGTCCCTACGTCTTTAATGCTGAGATTATTTCAGCCTCCTCCCTGCAGGTTATCTCTTGTTCCAGACACCTAGCAATTATATGACGATTATAGACTCGGCCCCACAGCAGCACACGCTCAAAAAAGAGAGTGATTGAGAACGGGCTTTGGGCTTCATCTCACAGCCAGTTACGCCAATTAATTTAGCGACACCTGACTGATAGCTGTAATGCGTGTGAACGTAGAAGCTTAGTTTTCATAGGTTCATAACCATGTTATTACTACTTTATTACAACATCACAATTATTTATGACACCAGAGGCCGCATATGACAGAAAGCATCATAATTCAGCACATGCCTTATTTTATTAAGCACTCTGCATATCCTATTATCCAATAAGGGCCTTATCAGCCTGCCTCCCATCAGTCTTTGATACAGCTGATTTTCCAGGGGGTCCGTGGCGTCTGGGGCAGTACAGATGATGACATTATCTTGTTAAAATGCTGTGGTTTTGGAGACTGTCGTCCCTCTCAGGGTCTTATCACTCATTAAATCAATGATGCTGCTTGGGTTTTTTTGTTGTTAGTTTTTTTTGGACTGTTTTATGATGCCTTGCGTGTATGAACAGGGTTCCAGGAAAGCTGAGGCAGTTTGTATTGGACCTGCACTCAGGAAAGTTACACAGAGAGTTCCATCATGGCCCAGACCCCACAGACAGCACTCCAGGACAGGTCAGAGTTCACCACAGCCGCTGCATGGGTGTGCTTTTGATTTACAACACGGATTTGAGTTGGGCGTCATCATATAAAAAAAAAAAGGTTTTTACTAGGAATGTGCTGAGATTAACTTGGATAAGAGGGCAGTGATTGATCATGCAAACAAAATGGAGGTCTTTTCCCAAAAACAACTTTTACTACTAATCCATCCAAATTAAAAAATATATATATTTCTCTAATGGCAAAGCTGAATTTTCAGCATCATTACTCCAGTCTTCAGTGTCACATGATCTTTCAGAAATCATTCTAATATGATGATTTGGGTCTCCGGAAACATTTCTCATTATCAATATTGAAACACAATTGTGCTGCTTAATTTATTACTTATTACAGTAGTCAACATTTGAAGTGGATCAAAACCTTTCATCAAAGTTATACATGAATTTTTAACAATACCTTATCTTAGGACAACTTTGAACTTTTTTGATCCTCTTCAAATGTTGTCTCATTACTTCTTTTTTTGTGGAAACCATGATTTTCAGAATGACATGACTAGAATGTTAAAAAGAACATTTATTTGAAATATTTTTTAACAATAATATAAAGGTCTTTACTATCACTATATACTTTCTGACTCCAAACTTTTGAATGGTAGTGTAAAACTACAGTTTATATCAGTATCAATGCTTGTAATTTCTCATTTCCCTAAACAAATTACATATTGTACACAACAGCTCATCATTACGCTGTTAGTTAATAATCAGTTTCTCTGTTTGGCTTGTGCATGACATTTGCTGAAAATCAGTGTTGTACGATTTTGCGCTGATTAAAGTGCCCCTTTTACTCAGGTTGCGAGTTCAGCACACTTCCTGGTCAAAATCTCTGAAAAGAATGTGTTGATCTAGACTAATTAATGCGGGCGTACATTAATTAAGGCCATGACTGAATGAAACGTACGTGCTGACATTTGAATGCGTGCGCAGCAGAATGAACCCGGTGACCTCTGTGCAGAGCGATCTGTCACAGGAACGCATCCATCTATCCGTGGTCCGGGTATAATGACTGTGTGAACAGTCGCTTTACAGATCCAGGTGATTTGTGGTTGTTTATTTGCCTGTCTGCGTGTGTATTCCAGACGGAGGACGGAGAGGTGGCCAGTAATCCCCCAGAGAGCTCCTTCCAGAAATTGGCCCCCAGTGAAACACGTTACACCATCCTCAGGGACCGGGACGAGCTGTGATGTCACAACTGCATTGAGACCCAACCCAGAACCCTGCAGTCAGCTGGTGCCAACCTGACACTGCCGCTGTCTGTGCAACGTCTATTTTCATAATTTTTATTTTAGATAAAAAAAAAAGTGAGAAGGTGAACCCCTGAGCTTTTTTTGGGGTGGGGAATGAAGAGGAGCGTTTTTACATTTGTTTTTGGAGCTTGTAAATATGTTTGTGCTCTGTGGGTCTTGTCTAAATTAAAAATTATTTTTCTCCCCCCTTTTTTTTTTCTTTTTTTTTTTCCTACATTTTTGTCTACCCAAGTCCCCTTTTTTGTAGGAAAACATTGGTACATTGGTGGTCCTCTTTGTTGAGAATGCACATTGAGTTTATTATGGATCTTAAATGCGAGCAAGTGGAATCATGGGAAAATGTAGTCCAAGAACAAACCGGCAGTCAACCTGTGGTGTTTCACTCCAGTCCTTAACATAGTGTGTGTGTGAGAGTGAGTGAGTGAGTGAGTGTGTGTGTTACAGCACATGTATGTTACATGTGCTTATTAGTCTGTATTCATATGCACTGTACCGTTCCAGACTTGTTCAAATTCATGCTCGCTAAGATCCAGACTGGCTAGTCTCATATCATCCCATTCCATCAGGGGGAGTGGTCAGGGGCGGGGTTATGTGGGGGCCGGGGTTAGAAGGGTGAGGATTATTTGTAAATCTGTCATCTCAGAGGGGACAAGGAAACCAAAAAAAGAAAAGTAAATTAAAAACATTTTACAAGATTCTACTTTGTCTGTTTCATTAAATGTTTCACTGTTGTAATTCATTTTTTTTCTACTTTTGCTCTTCCTAG
This sequence comes from Scardinius erythrophthalmus, assembly GCF_964197995.2. NCBI lineage: Eukaryota > Metazoa > Chordata > Actinopteri > Cypriniformes > Leuciscidae > Scardinius > Scardinius erythrophthalmus. The sequence goes on from NC_138236.1 coordinate 16,463,632, forward strand.
GTCACATTACGTATGTACATTAAAAGATATTTCATAAAAGGTAAAAAGTTAGTAGGCAATAGTTAGAAAGCAAATTAGTAGGGGTGTAACGATACCCTAATTTCACGATACGATACTGAACTCACGATACGATATTATTGCGATACTCCAAGACATATAATAAAAGGTTAAGAAAAAATGTACTGTTGATTAAATGCTAAATTTGATATAACATTGTGGATGTAAATGAATAGGCTTGGACAATGGTGACACGAGAATAAATATATTCATGATTCTGAACCTGAAAATACAGAATTATTTTAGACGAATATGCTTGCACTCTTGTCACTGGCTAGATATATTTAAAATAATGTAGGCCACTTTTTACTGGTAACATAGGACTTAAGCATTATCAGGACCCACTAATATTCCCCCATTATTATACATTATATTCAACATAATATATTGTAGTTTAATGTAGTACTGACTCTGAAAACTTACATTTTTTCTCACTGGGTAATTTTTATTTTGGGTGAACTATCCACGATACATATTGTTGCATTTTTGTATTGCGATATATTGTGACACGATATATTGTTACACCCCTACAAATTAGATTTCATTTAAAAAAATGATCCCAACCAAAATCACAGCAAGTATACAAGGCTCTTCCTGTGTTACATTACTGTCAATAAAATTGGGATTTTCACACTTGAAATAGTTGTAAACAGAATCCTTGCTTCAGATTTCACATTGCTCATCATTTTTACCTTGGGTTAACTATTAATTCTGGCTTTGGTGTTCATTAATGCTGTTTCACACTACATAACTAAACCCTGGGTTAGCTTTCTTATTTGCATATTTAACACGAGGCATGCGATTGGTTGTCGGTAGCTAAGCATCTAGTCGTAACATTCTAACACTGCATTGTTTCTTACTGCACACACGTGGCACCGCAATGCGGGGTTAACACCCCAAAAGCGGTGCTAACCCATCTAAATGTTCCTTCATTTAAATGGTTAACATTTACGGTTAAAAGCAGTGTTTAGAACAACGGTGTGAAAAAGCCCAAAGACTTTAAGCTGATCTTTAAGGGAGAGTTTACCCAAAATGAAAAATCTGTCATCATTTATTCACCCTCATGTCATGTCAAACTTGTTACTTACTTTCTTCTGCAGAACGCAAATGCACATTTTGTTGGTAACCAAACAGTTTTGGTTATCATTGATTTGGTCAATGGGAACTGAAAATGTTTTGTTACCAACACTCTTCAAAATATATTTTATAATCCATAGAAGAAAGAAAGTCATACAGGTTTGGAATGACATGAAGGTGAGTAAATAATGACAATGTTCGTGTCTGGGTGTACTTGCACTTTAAAGGTTCTTGACCTAAAGGATTTTGCATATAAATCACAATTTTCTGTCCTCATGATCTAATAAATTGGGGAGAAATGTCACAAATACAAAATATTGCCTTGTGAGCACTTCATACTCCATCGGGCTACCCCTTCAGACAGATATGCCCATCAAGAAGGTGGCAGATGACTAACCTGAGGTGAAAAACTGAAAAAAAAGTTTTTAAGGTTAAGATAACATCAAGAAACTGAGACTGCCACAAAAGATGTAATTGCTCAAAAAGCCTTGATTTAATCAGTCATGTTTTTGTAAATGTGTCATCTCGGTGTAAAGAAGTATATATGTCCCAAAGTCAACAAATCACATAAACTGCCCAGTACATGCATGCAAAAATAATGTTCAGAAATTTTACATTTAGGGGTTCAACAGTTTGTCACTGTATCCTCAAAGGTACACCTTTGTACCTTCTCGACCCCTAAAGCAACCATATTAGTGTCTTGTTATTGTCCCAGTGACAAGCTAAATGTAAAAAGTTAGATTTTTTTTTTTTTCTGAGAGTGTGGGGCGGCAGCATCATCCAAATGTTACTGACACGGCTCACATACCCAACATAAAAGAGTGTATTATTGCCACTCAGTGGCATCTTCAATTGACAACGGAACTGATTATGCTTCTTCACCCAAAAATGAGAATTCTATACTGTAAAAAAAAGTTGTTGCCTTAAATTTCTAAGTACAATCAACTTGGACATTTAAGTAATTTCAACTTAAATTAAATTAAACTGACTTGATAAAAATGAGTTTGAATCCTTTATAAATAATTAAAAAAAAATTGAAAATGGCTCAACTTATTTTTATGATTCATTTTTTAAAGTGTATTATCATTTACTTACACTCATGTCATTCCAAACCTGTATGACTTTTTTTTCTTAACATAAAATAAAATATACTGAAAAATGTCTCAGTGTTTTTGTCTATACACTGAAAGATGATGCAATCCAATGTTTTATTTTGGACCCCATTGACTTTTGTTAAATGGACAGAAACAGTTGAAACATTCTTCAAAAAATCTGTGTTCCACAGACTAAAAGTCACAAAGGAGGGTGAGTAAATGACGACTGAATTTTCAGTTTTGGGTGAACTATCTCTAAAATATAACAGTAACCTAGTGACCAGCTCAGTAACAGAGAATGTTACCTATAGCTAACATTTATTGATTAATACGCAAAATTGTTAAATATTTAGTTTTTATACCGGCAGACAGATTTTAGGCTACTCAAATTTATAGGTTGCATTTAAAAGTGTGGGGAAAACAGCTTTGAATGTAGAGCATATTCAACTGAGAGAAAACTCTTGGAACTGTCCACAAAATTTGATGAAATATTTCTAACTATGAACTGTTTCTAACTTAAAGGGAAGCTGTCTGACATAGTGTGACTATGGTTTCACCCCGCCATCCTTATCACCAGACATCAAAGATTCCTTTTAACTTCAGTTACTTCTTTATAGTAAAATGGAAATGATCTGAAGTGGGTGTTAAAAGGAGACACAAGAAAAAAGGGTCTCTGATGTCATGTAACATCTTCCCACCTACAGCAGGAACCCATGACATCACAACACCTATGGAGATTACATCACAGCGCACCACAGATGGCCTGCCATATTTTCCATTTAAGTGAGTGAGTGTCTACGCACAGAATATGGAAAGTGCAATGTGTCTGACACTCCGGCTGTGTGCAGGTCAGTCGCACGGGACTTTCCCTCCCTGAACAGCACAGCCCAACACATGCAGAGCTCAGCACTCGGGCTATCTCACTTGTGCATCACGCACAGGGTGGCTTGCATGTGCTGTTGGAGACGTTCATTCGCCCCTTCGTAGGGGAAGTCCAGTGTGTTGTGTTATGAGGAAGGCGTGGGGGCCAGTGTGGGTCTCAGACCCGGCTCTGTGTTTGTGAGGGGATCCCCCTGCTCACCCTAAAAACGCGTGAGACCGGGGGCAGCAGCAAAAACAGGACAAAAACAAACCGATTCAACATTGTTTTTCAAAAATGAGAAGTTGATTTTTAAATAACTGCAGCTTTCTGAGCTTTCCAAAGGCGCTGCATGCTTTTTAACTTTGATACACGATTTTGCACGAGTCAGTACCACACATCAAATGCAAAAGGACTGAACGAGCGTTTGACAACAGACAATATTTTATTTTCCGCTTTGCTTTTGACAAGTGAAAGTAAAATAAGGATCGATAAACCATAAAAGGCTATTGTTCTTTTCTGCTGGTCCTTTGGGGCCGTAATCAAATAACATTCAAATCTTGTTTGTGCTGAAGGAGGTCTCTCACAGTGCATTGATTTCAGTATTAGATTTGCCTCTCAGAGGCTTGTGTTATCAAAGCCTTACAGGGAAACCTCACCCAAATCTATCAGCCACCCCAGCGGCACACAGAAAGACACGCGAAATACAAGAACAGCCACAGTTTAGAAGGGTGTTTTATCTAAACCTGAGCGTTTTTGATCAGAAGTACCTCGATCACATGCATTAAAGGGATAGTTCACCCAAAAATGAAAATTCTGTCATTATTTACTCGCCCTCAAATCTGTATACATTTCTTTTGTTCTGCTGAACACAAAGGAAGATATTTTGAAGAATGTTTAGAACCAAACCGTTCTTGGGCACCATTGACTTCCATTGTATTTAAGCCAATGGTGACCAACATTTTTCAAAATATCTTCTTTTGTGTACAGCAGAACAAAGAAATATATTCAGTATTGGAACAACTTGAGGGGGAGTCAATTATGACAGAATTTTCATTTTTGGGTAAACTATCCCTAAGAAAGACCATAAGAAATTATACATGAAAAACATTTCAATTGTATTTCCACTGTTACAGCTCACAAACAATTATCTTCCTCAATGTGCAATTATAATTTAACTTATCTTGTAAATATGTATAGTTACAAGTCAAGTCAGCTTAAGTATTGCTAAAAAGATCTCTTCTTTCTGTGTTATATTTAAACAATCATCTAACTTGTATATTGATTATCCATTACAATGGCTTATTAAGTGTTATCACAATTCATTGAAATTGTATTTATTTTACGCAGCCTGAGACATTATTAGATATCTGACATGTTTCATTACAATCTATCACTAGTTAAGGCAAAACAAGTATTCAAGGTAACTAGACATTCATTTTAATTTCAGAATTTCTCAATGATAATGATGTATAACTATTATTTATTATTGATTCTCACTACTGCGCATTGCCTCCATTCTCATACCCTCAAACCTTATAAAATACTTCACATAGCATTGATGTTTCATTTATATCTACTCATAACACGCTTAACAAAATTAAAAGGAAATCCATCATAGTTAAAACCGAACAGGTGCATTTTAAGTGTTTATAATGGAATTGTGTGGTAAACGGTAACATTAAGCACAAGAAAACCTGCATAACTGTAATAAACAGGACTATGTCACCGACTACAAATCCTCAGTATGTATAACAAATCTTGCTGTACAAAAGTCAAATAACAAACCCCTTAAACATCAATCACCTATTACCTATAATCTCAAACACCTACAGTCACATGACTGCTACAAAGGTCAATCAGCTGTTTGGCAGAAGATCAGATGAAGGCCTTATATGCTTTGGCATAGCAACGAATGATGGATTAAGGCAAACGGAAAATTAGCAGGTCCACTTGGTGTAGCACATCTCATGTGCAGGTTTTGCACTGCATGTAGGAGTTATTCTGCAGTTGTGGTTATTATGTACGTTTGTTGAGCGTCTGGTGTTTATTTCAGAACGAGCGTGGGTCGGCAACTCCGCCGTCTCGTGGCCTCCTCAACAAAAACAACTGTGCATGAGTGTGTCACTGAGTGTCGTTCTTACTGTTGTTGTTGCCCTTAAGCTGTTGTAGCTGCAGGTCGATTTTTTCTTTCCTCTTTCGTTGGATAATGTTGCCCCCGGCAAAACCAAGCAGTCCACCCCCCACTGCAGCGGCGACCCCCGCCACTTTAAATCCTGCTAAAAGTCCCAGCGGACCCCCTAGCACTCCCCCCACCACCGCACCCGCCACGGGCAAAACCGCCAGCTTCAAACGGGCCGCCTGCAGAGAAAGAGCATAATACAACGTATAC